>NW_026862521.1:0-23879 GCF_026571515.1 Ruditapes philippinarum
TTACTCACCAAAGTTTTCACTGGATTTAGAAAAGTGTTCTAAAGTTAAACGAAGGACTGGTTATGTAACAAAGTACAATTATAATTTTAGCAATTTATATGTTGATGGAATCCACCCTGGACGTGATTTATCAAAACTGTGGCTGTTAAGAATAAAAACACTTGTTATCGATCGTTTTCAAGAGAGTGAGTGACTAGAAAAAATGTGAACATATAAAGTTACATGTCTAACATGATAAAGTGATGTGATTTTTCTGTATAATGTTATGAATAAAAAACCATAAATACGTACACTTTATACATGTTTCATTTCAGGGAGTAAATTTCAAAACAAGTTGTTAAGTATGTCTTTGAAAAGCCACAGAGCTTGTCTGTAAATTGTCATTTCTAAAAATAAATATAAATATGTGCACTTAAATTTTGTTTATTGTTAATCATACATCGTAACATTACTGATATTTTATGTTACTATAGGTTTGCAAAAATGGGAGAAAACACAAAAAAATACACAAAAAAGAAAGAATACGCTAAAATTATAAAATAGTCAGAAACTTTTAGAATAAAAAGCTCATTGGAATATGTCTGGAATATAATATGAACATGTATGTCCAGGGTCCCATATACTAACGATTTTACTATGGGTTTCCTTTGAATCTCAATTTTTTTCGGAAGTCAACCGTGCATTAAAATCGACATTTGATAAAAAAGTATCCAAATCGAGAATAGATCTTTTAGAACAAGGACATCGCTGGGCACAAATTTCACAGCACCTACAAGCCTGGCAGTTACAATACTTAAAATCACATCCTTCACATACAGTGCTTATATAGCTGTGTGCTTCTGAAATGGAAAACGTTGAAAGCACTTGTTTTCGAATGCAGTCCGTTTCACTACTTCTGACCATAGAAGCCATAGATTTATCAGTGTTCTTCAAAGATGCTGTAAAGTTATCGTACATTATGTAACTTAAACCTTGTCGACCATCTCGTGCACATCTGCCAGCTTCTTGCCAGTAGGAAATAACTGATTTAGGACATCCGATATGGACTACTATGTCCACATCTGGAATATCTATACCCATTCCAAGAGCGACTGTGGCAAACAAACATCTAATAGTGCTTAAATTTGAAGAGAAATCAGTTAAAATTCTATTTTTTGACGTTTCATGAGTGCACTTGTGGTACATCTCTACTAATAAGTTTTGAGAACACTTAATGCCATCACTATATGCCTGGTCTCCTAACAAGCGTTTCACGGTAATAAATACCTCTGATACCGTGTCAATTGAACGACAATAAACAATACTTTTTTTTGAATTCTTGCCCCTTTCCTTTAAATGGTTTACTAGCCAGTCTAACTCGACCTCATATTCTCTTGTCAATTTCTTTCTACATATGATGAATATGTTTTCCCTGTTTGCTGATTTACATATGATATCAGTATTACACTCATCTAACTGTAGGGAAGTCATTATTTCTTCCTTTATCTTTGGGGTACAAGTTGCAGTTAGAGACAGAACTGGTGCTTTGAAAAAACTGCGCAACTGTGACATCTCTTGATATTCAGGCCTAAATTCTTCTCCCCATTCCGATATGCAATGGGCTTCGTCAAAGACAATAAGTGCAATCCTGCTCTGCCAAATATCATTAAGGAAAATATCTCGCCATTTTTGTTTTAACACTGACTCAGGTGAACTAAATACGAAGCTGTACTCGCCTGTCGAAATCCCTGTAAAAATCATTAATTTAATTATCTGTTTACAACATAATAAATATGTATATATACGGCTGCCGTCGATTTGTTAAGTAAGTTTTTATTAACATGTTTTTCTATAGTCTGCAGCGTTATAGCCTATCAACAGGTTATACATGGCTTTACGGCTCCAGTTATATAGAAAACAACAGTTTATGTATGGCCATATAACTTATTAATTAAACATGTTTATAATTAGAATTAAGTAAAAGTATAGTCTATTATTTATAACACTGCACGCTTTTTAAGTAGTTTTTCATTTGATAATCGTAAAGTTTATAGAGTTTTATTTCAATTTACAAAAACCTGATGTATTCAAAAACAAAGCAAGTTTGATGTATTATATAAATTCGTTATAAAGATTCCTGACAGGTTATATGACCGTATGTAAACGATTGTTTGCAACATAACCCTAGCATAGCGGCACGGGTTATATATACAAACAACCGTTTATATATACTCATATAACCTGTCAAAACTTCTTTATAACTAAGAATATGAACGGCTGATGACAATTTATGACATAATTTTACTTATGTTATGCTGAAATGAAATTTATTTGACGCATTATTTGTTATTAAGATGTTTAACAGGTTATAATCTGTAGTTTAAGATAGCGACTCTAGTTATATATATATAAGATATCTTCCGGTCATACTGGGGAATAAAAGTTTACAAGCATTATTAATTATAACTTAAAATAAAAAACAGTAATTTAATCCGAAAATCATACCGTCTGATTCCTCTGCAGTAAGATCAGATCCAATCTTTATGCATGTAAAGTTACATGCCTTCAAACTTTTAATTTGACTATCCATTAAGGACAGTAACGGAGAAACAACCAGTGTTAAACATGGTATATCATGTATTATTGCGTTCACCATAAAGCATAATGTCTTTCCATATCCAGTTGGCAAAAAAGCCACGCAGTTTCTTTTATTAGCAATGGAAACCGCCACATCTGCTTGTTCTTTCTTCAGATCATATGGTATGTTATACTTTGATTTACGTTCATTAAAAAGTTTGATTACTGTTTCAGCATCCATCATTAATATATTTAAAGTAATTATTACGCATGTATCGACCAGTTAAAAATCATACCACCTGTGTATTTACTTGTTGCCAATGGCTACAAAGCCAAATTTTGTGTTTAATATGATTATATGACACACCCAGTAAATGGTCGCTCTGAGAACTCGCGGGAGAATGCATTAAAGGTATACGTCCATACACAAATAAATGCACGGCTATATTTATGAATATTTAACGGGATATGCCATTTTTAACACTAAGACGTTAGAAAATTAAATTGTATTTTTGTCACTTGGATGACAGATATTCACGTAAAAAAATAACAAAAACATGTTCATTTTCAATTTATTTCATACATTAGGAAGAGCACCCCCCCCCCCCCAAAAAAAGATAAATATTTAAAAATAAAAAAAAATAAAAGAAGACAAAAATAATAAAATACAGAAAGATAAATTGCACAAATTACAAAACATGACTGATATTGATTAATATGAAATTAAAACTTTTTTTTTCATTTAATATTATCTCAATATATGGCATATAGTGTACCGAAGGTGACATGACATCCAAACTTTAAAGACATCGAGTAACTACCTTTACGGGCATAGCTGTTTAAAGAGGTAATAATTCTGAAAGGAAAGACAGTCGAACTGCGCTTCAGAGAATTATTCGTATCTCATGATCACAATTTGTGTTAGTGTGTATTAATTGATTTCTATAAGAAATAGTTTTGTTCTTATTATTATGAATGTGATTTTGTAGAAAAACTTTTATTGTGGATATTTATAAGTAATGTGTTAAAATAATCATTGCAAAGTGTTAACTTTTCATACTAATTTAACTTAATAACGTCTATCATGTCGTCGTGTGCAAACTGTGAGCATGATTTCAAATCTAAGCCTGGGAATAAAGGATATTATCGGTATTCAATAGAGTCTATTATTCCCAATACAAATAAGCCTGCAAGTGAACATTTAGGATTGCTAGCCGGTGTTTCAATAACACCTCAAAAGAAACGGACGGGAAAGTTCTTATGTCCTGATTGCTGGAGTACACTTTGCAATACGGCTAAATACAAAGGGGCTTATGAGACTTTTTTCGGAGCAACTGCATCAACGTCTTATGTTGGAACAAAAAGATCATTTGGGGAATTCACAGACGAAAGTTTGTTCGGAGCAACGGCATCAACGTCTTCTGTCGCGTTGAAAGGGTCATTTGGCGAATCCATAGAAATTCCACGTACACCTTTCAAAAGACCACGTTTTACCAGTACGCCATTAAAGGTATGTCACGTACTTGTATCCCATTGCTGCCACCACAAAAAGTAGCCCTTTACTGCGTTAGTCACGGAATAGAAATATGATGATAATTACTACAAAATCAGTTTTAAACGAACAAAACATGTAAATTATTACTTATATCTTGGATTTTTTTTTTAAATTTTAATTTTTTAATTTTTAATTATTTCAATTTCATTAAGAAAGCAATATTTAGTATGATTATTTCTGCGTTTTTAAAAAACATAAGTGAATAATGTATATGTAGAAAAAATGATTCGTGAAGTATGGATGAATAATGAAACAGTTTACAAATTTTGAATTTGAAATGTCTGGTTTGTTAGCTTCATTTTTTTTCGACGCAGACGAAATGTCCTTTACATCATTTCAGCGTGGTAAGGCTGTGAGAACAAGCTTTGGTCAGCCGACCTCCAAATGGGAAACCATTATTACAGCTATCCGAGCAAGGCAATACAGGCGAGCAATAACAAATTTATGCAATGCTACTGCCGGAACGAAGCGGCATTTTAATGAAGTTGTTATGAGAAAAGTTAGATCGGAAGTTAAAACACTTCTAGAATTACCAGCGGATACATTTTCCTTGAATAAATCAGTAGATTTACAAAGTATTGGTGATTTTTCATGGGAAAAAACTTTGAATGCTGCTAAAAAGCATGCCCCTGTGTTGTATTCTTCATTAGTTGGCTCAGTTACGAATGTGCAAAATAAAGAAACACTCACGAGAGGGAAAAATGTGAACCTCAAACCGCGATTGGGATCAGCTTTAGCTATTTTATTGCATGCTCGCGCTCCTCAGAAATGCCACATCCTTCAAACCATTTTCTCCATTCAAATGTGGAGAGGAAGGCTTAAAAGGGAGACTATCAAACAATTCAGTCACTTAGGCTTATGTGCTGGTTACGAAAGGACCCTTAAGGCAATAGATGCAATAAGAGAAAATTTCGACAAAGCTGCAGTCAGGTTAAAAGAAAATATCGAAAAGTCAATGAAGGAACAGAAGCAAGTTGCTGAAGTTGCAAGTGAAGACTTAGATCTATCTTTTGCACTTTCTGAAGGTGTTCCAAACATTGAAGACTTAACGTTTGATGATACAATCTTGTATTCAGACGACAATGAAAAAGATTCATTGAGCTCTTGTGAAGAAGGGGAGAGTGAAGTGGAGGATATAACTGACATAGAAGGTACAGGAGAAAGAGGAGGAGAAGAAGAAGAAGATGAAGAAGAAGATGAAGAAGAAGAAGATGAAGAAGAAGTGGTAGTGGAGTTGGATGAAAATGAAGACATCGGAGAAGAATTTCATGAGGAAGAAATTGAGATGGAGATTCAGGAGGCAGATGAATTTGTTTCAAATCAGCCTACAAATATAGCAAACGATGCACCCCCCGGTTTCACAATGTGCTGGGACAATGTTGGGAAGAAGGTCATAACGAGACGACCAACAGAAAATGTAAAAAATAAATACATAAACATGGCATTAGGCTATATGGCCCTAAATAGGACATCACTGAAAGACATCGATAAAGTTCAAGATGATACAACTGTTTTAGCCTCAGAAATACCTGTGACTACTTTTTTACCAAGCACTGAGGATGAACAAGTTCTTCACAATAGAATGAAAATTATCGTAGGTAGAATGATAGTCCGTCATTTTAAATGGTTTCAGGAAAGTTTCAGTAACAACATAACACACCATATCGTCCATGAACATTCATTGCGGTCAACTCAGAAAAGCTTGTTGATAAATTTAGGAGTTTTCAATGAAGACCCATCATCAACACAAGGAGCTATTGGCATATATGAAGCACTTCAGCGGTATATACCCACAGTTGACGACAAGCCAGTCACTGCTATTGTCTATGGCGATGGACTTAGTTGTGAACGTGGGAATGACGCGCGAAAAGCTCGAGCAAACGGGTTAAATCCGTGCGAACGATTAGAAGGACTTGAACCGGGAGTGCAAGAGTTCCATAAGGAGATGTTGCTGCTGCAAGATTTTTACGACACTTTTTACAAAGGCAGTAGTGCGTCAGATCGAGGCACACTATGCCATCTGAAGAATCTATTCAATTTTAGACAGGTTAAAGGCGACATATCTGACAATTTTTCACATGCATGGGAACTGATGTCAACACTTGTTGAAGGATATGTGTGCCTACTGCTCATGGAACTTAAAGATATTAATGATACAAGTAGCCGTCCCGCAGATGCACCATTACAGATAGAAGACCAGTCTCATGATGTGAAACAAGTTTACTTCGACGACGTATGTTCCAGTATCGTTGAAAAAGTATGGCAAAATCTTGATACTGATACCTTGAAGGAACATGCTGACGACCAAGATTTTGTGGTATGTTGTGGAACAGAAATGGATGACGATCTGATTGGTTGCGAAAGTCGCAGTAATTGCATTGGGGGTGAATACTTTCATTATTCCTGTGTTGATATAGACCCGGAAAATGTTACGTATCCATGGTATTGTTCTGATCAATGCCGAAATCAGCCAAGACAACCCTATCAATATTGTAATTGCAAAACAGATCTAGGAACAGATGAGCCGATGATTGGTTGTGATGGTGATCCAAGATGTTTAAAATATGACTGGTACCATATGCGATGTGTTGGTATTGATCCTGAGAAACCACCAAAAGGTAAATGGTACTGTAGTGATCAATGTCGGCCAAAACGTAAGAGATCGGGATCTAAGTCGAAAACACGCGTTAGTCCAAATGTTTCTAGAAAAGACCACAAACATCTATACAGCACTGCATGCTTATGGTATGGATTAAATATGCTATGTCGTCGGGATGCAGTGCGTGAAGCGGATGGAAATGCCATGATGTCTTTTTGGAAATATGACTTGGTCCATTTCTTTGGCAATAAACATCCAAAGTATACTATACTCGCTCACAGACTGATCGCTTCTACAAACGGATGGTTAACGGAAAGGCTTAAATATGATATCATTCACAACCGCACTGTAAACTACAGCGGTGGAATTGGCCGTAATCTACCAATGGATTTTATGAATGAAATCTTAAACAGGCTTTTTAAAGATCTGTTGGAGTCTGCCAAAGGTCGTTATACAGACCTTACAATACAAAGGTGCAGCCAAATCATAGGACCTCTTGGCGAGGCATTAGACTCCATTTTTGATGTCAATATTGTTCAACAGGAAGTCTACAGGCATCGTTATAGAGCGGTCAATCGTGACGAAAATGTTTTAAGGTTAATACAATTTTTGGCTGATGAAAATATTTTCAAAATAGTTCCTGGACGGAAGCATAATGCTTTTCCAGATTACGACATAAATATTAACCCAGGGAAACCAGAAGCATTTGCTGCTAAAGTCATACAGTTATCTAAACGTTTAGACAAGTTGAAGTCTGTAGTTCTGGACGAATAAGAATGACGAATGATCATTATATCAGTAAGTGAAAATTTTGAATGAGAATAGTCTCGCTCACATTCCCATACACAAAACGCATTGTAACCAGCCTTTACATGAGAATGTTAACTAATTTCAATAATTTACAACTGTTTGCCGACGCGAAAATAATATTGTTTCTGGGTTATGTGAATGAGAATAGTCTCGCTCACATATGAATAATATTCAATGTACGCAAGACAGCTTCCATTTAAGAACATAAAATTTCCGTCAAAATAGCTCCCAAGGATATTTTTTTGTACATATAAAATAATTGCAGTTTTTTTAATATATATGATAAGATTGCTATTATATTAGGTCAAAAACATGAAAATAAAAATTATAGCAGATGTATTTTGAGTTTTAATCATGTTTTAAATTTCATGTTGCTAACGTCATTATTTGACAGAATATTTGACGGATATTTTTACGTTCACAACATTCAGAAATTGGAAAAATTAAGCATTCTCTTTATTATAATTAGCAACATTTTATTCTAAGTAATAAAAGATTGAAAACTGTATGTAAAGGAAGTACTATCTCTGCAGAGAACAGGCCAGATACAGATTTATTCATTTTTGATGATGTTGCTAAACGTCATTTTTTGACGGAACAAATTGTTGCTAGAATCATTTTTGGACGGAACAAATTGTTGCTACCATCATTTTTGGACGGAACAAATGTTCTTTCACAATTTCTAAAGTACTTTTTCGCAATGGATACAAGAAAACAAATGACAACAAGTAAAAGTTTTCAAAGAGCAAACAAGTAAATTATGTAAATTTACTTGGACATTATCCGAAATTAACTGTCAAAACACTGGCCATCAACTTTTCTAGGCACTAAAGAACGTATTTTACAAAAAAATCTGTCAATGGCTATTGAAACTTTTCAAAAGATATATTATATTTTAGGGCCGGGAATTATATTCGAATATTCGAAACACTAACGAATATTCGAACATTGAAAAACAAATACGAATATTCGAAAAAAAAAGGAGAAATGTTTCATTTTTTGTCATTACTTTCAAATTTCAATTCAGATCGTAAATTAACCTTTGCCCTTTCTTTCACCAGGTGTTCAAATGTTTGTATGACGCGTGTCAACAATTATCGCCAATTAACTTTGAAAACTTTGGGGTATAGTTGATCAAAAGGGCACCCGTTTCACAGTTTGCAATTTACCTGTTGAACAGTTTATAATGTAAATTTTTCCGATTTTAATTATCTTATTTATTGTTTTCTGTGTTAAAATCTTTCCGATTAATCAATAATTGTCTTAAATTTTGTGAATAAGAATAAATTGGCACCATTATTCGGCGCGTTATGAAAGCATATGAAGTGTCTAAATTCTGTCAGAATATATTTATTCCGTAGACATTAGACTCCATGTGATATTTACCTCGTTATAGCTAAACTTATCTTAAGAATATTTTAAACTTTATCTAAAATTGTAAATAAAAAATATTTAATACAAGTTAAGTTTCAATATCATTATGTGTCTTTGGGGATAAATGGCTAAGATGATTCATATTACTGTCAGTCAAGTCACGTGAGTTACCTCCCGTTAATAAGACAGCGGTCGGGTTTACTGAACAAAAGGCAATCAAATTATGAATTTATTTCAAAAGTAAACATATATCTCGATTTACAATATATAAATTAAAAAAACTTCGACATAGCAATAAAGGTCTTTTTAATCGCCGATTATTCCAAGCATTTTAAAGTAGTATAGTATTCGACGCAATCAATTTTGGATACGTATACGTCAAAGAGAAATATTGGAACAAATGTTGTAAAAACGAATATTCGAATATATTCGAATATGGAAAAACGAATATTCGAACATCGAATTCCTTATTCGTTCCCAGCCCTATTATATTTCTAACAGTTTTTGTAAGAAAGTATGAAAACAGTCTGCACCAAATTGGATGTAAAAGCACCAGTCACCATGTCGGCCTTTCTGATGGGCTATTAAGTGTAACTGTACACCAAACACTTGAAATTTGTAGTATAATCTAGATCCATGCATAGACAGTAAAGGTTCAGCAAGTTGTTTAACAACAAACAAAGAAAGATTTCTCCTCCAATGTCCATAATTGTCGCTTTCCTTTCTTATAGAACTGGACCCACAATCCATAGACTTTCTCCTCTCTGTGCAGTTCATGGGTTTGAACAACCTGCAAAATGATGTACAATCAATGACTTGTTGCACCAATAACATTTAATCAATTACCAGTATCTATCAAAGAGGTCAAACTGGACTCAATGAACCAATCAAATGTATTTACCAAGTATTCACAACTGGTAATGAAGTCAAGCTCTGATTGACGTTCAAATGTTGCTTCATATCATCACAATATTAACCGGAAAAAAAAACTTAAAAATGCATATACACTACATGTATAAACAAATAATATTTGCACATGAACAGACAACTGCTCTACCTGAATAGTAAGGCTATATTATTAGTTATAAAGATTTTTGACAGGTTATATGGCCCTATATAAATGGCTGTTTGTAAAAAATATAACCCAAATCGCTAGCAAGGATCATTTTTAGAGGAATAAAGCAAGATTTCTTTATTAATCAACAATAGCTGTGTCACGTGTATAAAACACTATATAAACGTCAAGATTATCCAATGAAAAGCGACGTTACAAACATGCAGTATTATAAAAATTATTTAATAATTAATCTTTATTAAATAAATGCTATATGGCTGGGGCTTGAAATACTGTTATATGGCTGGGAATTCAACTCATGTTGTATGGCTAAGGCTTAAACTCATGAACTCCGGAGATTGATATCTGACTGCAAATCTTGTCAGCAAGAGTGCCTTATATTGGGTTTTAACATATATTAAATGTGATGAAGACAAAAAAACAACTTTTTAACACACAAGTTACAATTTTTTTTTAAAAACATAACTTCCAAAGTAACAAAAATGGAACAGCACAATACAGGCCAAACAAAAGTAATGCATTGAAGAACAAAGCCAGTACTAATTGCTTAAGCTTCTTATAAAGGCTGATAAATCTTTGTCCATTTCCCGAAAAATTGAAAAAAAATACTGATTGCACCTTTTGACAGACAACTGACGAATTTGCTAGTTTGCATTGACTTTTTTTGTGTACTGAATTTAACCAAACTGTTAAAACATTACTACTTACAACAGCATTAAAACTTTCTGATCCATTTCTGATGAGAAGGTTAGTGCCTAAAGGGTACCTGCATGAAAAGTTGTTGAAAGGTAGACCTTTAAAAACTGATAACCATGCCTTTAACAAGAGCTGTCTGTAGGACAGCATGCTCGACTATTCTAAGTGCTTGATAGTAAAAGAGCCTTGATATTGTTAAATTTTTTTAAGTTCACAAAAGGGCTAATTTTTTTTATAAATTCATGTTATAGGCCTTACAGAGAGTCTAATTATACAGAATTGGCTTGACTATTCGGAAGGTAATGTCACAAGGTTTTTTTTATTGAGTATAATAATACTAATTACCTATGAATACATAAATTTGACAGAAAAGGTACAAAGGCTTGTTATTAAGATGTTTTATCAAGTAAATCACTGCTTTATTATTATGAATGCATAAAATTGTCCCAAAAAAGGCGCAAACCCTTTAGTAGTTATTGAGATAACAGCTTACAAGCAAAACTTTACCATGAATTTCTAAGTTGAAAAAGGGGAGAAAAATCAGCCTAAATGCAAGATAGCATTATGGATCTTTGTCAGTGACCTACAATTATGACCCTAAATGCATATGTGAAGTTTTAGATAAATATCTTTAATAGTTATTGAGATATGTAAAACTTGCATGTAAACATTAACCAAGAGATTTTAAAGTAGAAAAGGGGATATGAATCAGCCTTAATGCAAGATAGAGTTATGGAACTAGGTCAGTGACAACAATTATGACCCTCCAATTATGACCCTAAGTGCATGTGTAAAGTTTCAAGTAAATATCTTTGAAGACCGTTAACCTTTAACCAAAATTTCTAAGTTTCAAAGGGGCTAATAATTCTGCAAACATTGCAGACAGAGTTATGCAATTTTGCAAACTGATGTACATTGTTACTATAAATAAGTATTTTAAATTTCAATTGAATATCTCAAGCAATAATTGAGATATTTGACTTTACAAAAAAACTTTAACCAAAATTTCTAAGTTCCAAAGGGGGCATAATTCTGTCAATATGGTAGGCAGAGTTATCCAACTTGTCAATCTGATGTACATTGTTACTATAAATAAGTATTGTAAGTTTCAATTGAATATCTCAAGCAATAATTGAGATATTTGACTTTACAAAAAACTTTAACCAAAATTTCTAAGTTTAAAAAGGGGCATTATTCTGTCAATATTGTAGGCAGAGTTATCCAACTTGTCAATCTGATGTACCTTGTTACTATAAATAAGTATTGTAAGTTTCAATTGAATATCTCAAGCAATAATTGAGATATTTGACTTTACAAAAAACTTTAACCAAAATTTCTAAGTTAAAAAGGGGCATAATTCTGTCAATATTGTAGGCAGAGTTATCCAACTTGTCAATCTGATGTACCTTGTTACTATAAATAAGTATCGTAAGTTTCAATTGAATATCTCAAGTAATAATTGAGATATTTGACTTTACAAAAAACTTTAACCAACGCAGACGCCGACGCGGACGCCGACGCCGGGGCGACTACAATAGCTCTCATATTCTTCGAATAGTCGAGCTAAAAACTGATTCAAAAATTAACTTGTGCACACACTCTCCATATCATTTTAGACATATTACCTCTTTTTCTGCCTCACTTGAAACAGAGGTGTGAGACGAAAGACTTAAGACACAAGGACTTTTATCAATTGGTCAGAGAGAAATGGCCTGACCGAGAATCAAAGCTACAACTCTCAAAATGAAAAAACAAGTGCACTTACCACCGCGCCATCATGCCCTGCATTTTATAGGGTGGGTATACAAAAAGAAATTGTTTCATTTACTATTCATAGTTTACCTTTGCTTGGAAGCAGGTATACCAATGTCTTCAATCAAACTGTCCGCCAAATCATCGCCACAAGTCTTCAAATGCTTCGAGTCACTGCAAACAAACAAGATTTTTACATATTAAGTAAATCTTAAGTATTCCTACATATATCATTATTGGGAATTTTTAGGTATACCTTTCTGCAAACTTGTAGAAACATAACTTTTAAAAGCATAAATGAGAAAATAGCATTAATTTGTAATGAGGCAAGTTATTCATAATTTACCTTTGCTTGGAAGCAGGTATACCAATGTCTTCAATCAAACTGTCCGCCAAATCATCGCCACAAGTCTACCTTTCTGCAAACTTGTAGAAACATAACTTTTAAAGACATATAAATGAGAAAACAGAAAGCATTTATTTGTAACAAGAGCTGTCGGTAGGACAGCAACGCTTGACTTTTCTTAGTGCTTGATAGTAAAAAAAAATGCTTGATATAGTTACCTCCTCCTGTTTACAGGTTGGGGTCATGATGGTGAACAAGTGTGCAAAGTTTCAAAGCAATATGTCAATGGCTTTTGAAAATATTTGAACTATTACAAAAACTTTAACGTAAATTCTAAGTCCAAAAAGGGGCATAATTCTGTCAAAATGCTTGATAGAGTTACCTCCTCTTGTCTACAGGTTGGGGTCATGATGGTGAACAAGTGTGCAAAGCTTCAAAGCCATATGTCAATTGACTTTGAAAATATTTGAACTATTACAAAAACTTTAACGTAAATTCTAAGTCCAACAAGGGGCATAATTCTGTCAAAATACTTGATAGAGTTACCTCTTCCTGTCTACAGGTTGGGGTTATGATGGTGAACATGTGTGCAAAGTTTCAAAGCCATATGTCAATGGACTTTGAAAATATTTGAACTATTACAAAAACTTTAACGTAAATTCTAAGTCCAAAAAGGGGCATAATTCTGTCAAAATGCTTGATAGAGTTACCTCCTCCTGTCTACAGGTTGGGGTCATGATGGTGAACAAGTGTGCAAAGTTTCAAAGCCATATGTCAATGGACTTTGAAAATATTTGAACTATTACAAAAACTTTAACATAAGTGGTTATGCCGACGCTCGGGGTACTACAATAGCTCTACTTATTCTTATCGAATAGTGGAGCTAATAAGGCAAGTTATTCATAGTTAACCTTTGCTTGAGAAGTGACAATAACATGAAAAGTGACATTTACATACTGTTCATATGTTTATAGACAATAAATAGTTTAGTACAGTGAAGATAAATGTTATACTCAGACAATAAATTATATTGATTATTATCTTTTGTTCTGGTTTTCAATGTAATCTATTGTTAGTCATTTGATATTCCAATCCACACAATTTTTTTAACAACATTTAAATAAGAAAATGAACAAAGAAAAAAAAAATGGGGCTGATCTGACTTGATGCCGATTTCGCTTGGGGCCGATTTGACTTGGGGCCGATCTGACTTGGGGCCGATCTGACTTGGGGCCGAATGGACTGTATTTCAACTCAATCCATCTCTCACTCCCTGGTATTACTGACACTACAATGTTTACATGTAGATTTATTATGTCAAAACATTGACGGTTGTCAAAATATGACGATCGCATCATTAACAGCCGTCAAAGAATGACGATAGCAACAATTGTGTATGTCAATAAATGACGTATGCAACAAGAATGTCCGTCAAAAAATGACATTCGCAACAGCTTTAAGCGTAAACAGTCATTGGAAGTAGTAGACGTCCATGTATTCGTCTATTTCCTGCATACAACTCGACTTTAATATGTTTTCTCTTCTTTAAAATATATACAAATATCTATATGTACTTATTGTTGCTATCGTCAACATTTAAAACACTTGACAGACACAAACTTACTCAAAATAATTTGGATCATGTAATCGAGCGTCTCAATTTGGCCATGTTTTTGCATTCGGATACTTACGGATTTAATCGTAGTTTCTTGTCACTATGCAAAAAAGGGAAGTAACAGCTATAAAACTGAGGAACAAATGTGCGAACGTCATTCACTAAAATTGACAGAAATTATGATCGCAACCTTTTTTCAATAAAATTTCTGGTTATGGCTTCAAAACTTAAGAAACCACCTGTAAAACCAGAAAGTACCAAGTTTAACACTAACTTTGAATCCCCACCCAATACATAATCACACAATAACCGAGTCGATGGACAGTTTTTTGCGAACGTTGCTTTTTTGACAGACGTTCATTGTTCATCATCTACATTATTCTAATTCCTTTATTTTGCAAAATAATTGAAAAACACATAAACTAATCAAATAGAATGCAAGGCAATACATACCCCAACAATAAATTGTCTTTGTTGAAATAAAACTTCCAATATTATTCGAAAATGCGAGTATATATCCGACCTGGTGAAGAAGCTGGGAGTTCCGTCCGTCAAAAAGATGATGATTTCAAATTTAATTTTTAGTTATTTTGTTCATTTCAATATAAAATTAGATCAGGAAATTGATTTTTATTGATTTTATTGATGTACTTTATTCAAATAAATGCATGTACTTTTCAGGTGAGCTAATTTAACCCCAAAAATCACATTTCATAAAATTGACGGAAATTTGACAGAACTTTTACGTTCTTAAATGGAAGCTGTCGCAACGCACTTGACCGCAACCTACGATGTTAAATTATTGCATAGCTACAACCATTTGCCTAGAAAGGGAACATTTCTCTTTTTTAGATGACGTGAATGAGAATAGTCTCGCTCACATATGAATTATATGCCATGTATGCAACGCACTTGACCGCAACCTACGATGTTAAATTATTGCACAGCAACAACTATTTGCTTATAAAGGGAACATTTCTCTTTTTTAGATGACGTGAATGAGAATAGTCTCGCTCACATATGAATTATACGCCATGTATGCAACGCACTTGACCGCAACCTACGATGTTAAATTATTGCACAGCAACAACTATTTGCTTATAAAGGGAACAATTCTCTTTTTTAGATGACGTGAATGAGAATAGTCTCGCTCACATATGAATTATATGCCATGTATGCAACGCACTTGACCGCAACCTACGATGTTAAATTATTGCACAGCAACAACTTTTTGCCTATAAAGGGAACATTTCTCTTTTTTAGATGACGTGAATGAGAATAGTCTCGCTCACATATGAATTATACGCCATGTATGCAACGCACTTGACCGCAACCTACGATGTTAAATTATTGCACAGCAACAACTATTTGCTTATAAAGGGAACATTTCTCTTTTTTAGATGACGTGAATGAGAATAGTCTCGCTCACATATGAATTATATGCCATGTATGCAACGCACTTGACCGCAACCTACGATGTTAAATTATTGCACAGCAACAACTTTTTGCCTATAAAGGGAACATTTCTCTTTTTTAGATGACGTGAATGAGAATAGTCTCGCTCACATATGAATTATATGCCATGTATGCAACGCACTTGACCGCAACCTACGATGTTAAATTATTGCACAGCAACAACTATTTGCCTATAAGGGAACATTTCTCTTTTTAGATGAGTGAATGAGAATACGCTCACATATGAATTATATGCCATGTATACTTTGCACGATGTTAAATTATTGCACAGCTACAACTATTCGCCTAGAAAGGGAACATTTCTCTTTTTTAGATGACGTGAATGAGAATAGTCTCGCTCACATATGAATTATATGCCATGTATGCAACGCACTTGACCGCAACCTACGATGTTAACTTATTGCACAGCTACAACTATTTGCCTATAAAAGGAACATTTCTCTTGTTTAGATGACGTGAATGAGAATAGTCTTGCTCACATATGAATAATATGCCATGTATGCAACGCACTTGACCGCAACCTACGATTTAACTTATTGCACAGCTACAACTATTTGCCTAGAAAGAGAACATTTCTCTTTTTTAATTGACGTGAATGAGAATAGTCTCGCTCACATATGAATAATATGCCATGTATGCAACGCACTTGACTGCAGCCGACGATGTTAAATTATTGCACAGCTACAACTATTTGCCTAGAAAGGGAACATTTCTCTTTTTTATATGACGTGAATGAGAATAGTCTCGCTCACATATGAATAATATGCCATGTATGCAACGCACTTGACCGCAACCTACGATGTTAACTTATTGCACAGCTACAACTATTTGCCTAGAAAGAGAACATTTCTCTTTTTTAATTGACGTGAATGAGAATAGTCTCGCTCACATATGAATAATATGCCATGTATGCAACGCACTTGACTGCAGCCGACGATGTTAAATTATTGCACAGCTACAACTATTTGCCTAGAAAGGGAACATTTCTCTTTTTTATATGACGTGAATGAGAATAGTCTCGCTCACATATGAATAATATGCCATGTATGCAACGCACTTGACCGCAACCTACGATGTTAAATTATTGCACAGCTACAACTATTTGCCTATAAAGGGAACATTTCCTTTTCTTTGGTGACGTGAATGAGAATAGTCTCCCATATTATTTACCTCACATATTATTAATATGCTATGTATGCAACGCGCGTGACGACAGTCTATAAATGTTAAATTATTGCACAGCTACAACTATTTGACGACAATAGAACATTTCTTTTTTGGTGATGTGAATGAGAATAGTCTCGCTCACATACAAGACACAAAACTGAGACCAACATATACAGATCGAAGAAAGTAAAATTATCGCTCAGCTACAACTATTTGCCAACAAGGGAGCATTTCTTTTTTGGGTGATGTGATTGATAATAGTCTCGCTCACATATCATGTACGCAACGCACGTGACGGCAGTCTATGTATGTAAAATTATTGCACAGCTACACATTTTTGCTGACAAAAGGACATTTTGAGTGATGTGAATGAGAATGCTTGATTATTGGGCACTGTCAAACTGTTCGCCGATTTTTTATTTATTTATTTTTTGAGAAATATGAACGAGAATCAATATTATTCAGGAGAATAATAAGTTGAATTATTGCGCCTTTACAACTGTATGCTAACAAGGAGACATTTTCGTGGGGAGAAATGTGAATGAACACATATCTCGAAACTGTTGACCGGCAAGACAAAATGTATTGTTTTTGGGCGGGAGTGAATGAGAATAGTCTCGCTTACACGCCTCATGTAGCAGGATAATATAAGATTATTGCATTGTGACTACTGTTCGTAGACAAAGGAATATTTCTTCTTGTTTTGGGGTTGGAATGAAAACGAGAACCAGATGACTAATACACGAAGGGTATACGTAGTCAAGTTATACAGGAGAATATGTAACAATTATTTACCAACAGGTGAAAACAATTTATTTTTAAATATGTGAACGGAATAAGTCTTGAATACATGTTTCATTGCAACTGTGTGTCAAAAAAAATGTTTGTGAACAACTTTGTGTAAAAAAAAATATTTGTGGAAATCAAAGTTACGTGATCAATGAATATAAAATGATTTAACATGGAGTGTTATAAATTCTACTAATGTGCGTTGGGGCTTCCTATATCATGCTGCTTCCCAAGAACATTCCAAAGGAAAACAAGAATTGGATCTTGAAAATAATTAAGAGGCAAGTACTGCATTTTTTCACAATCAAACAATCTTCCCACCCTTGTGTATGACAATATTTTTAATAATATATATATATATATATATATATATATATATATATATATCTATATATATATATATATATATATATATATATATATATATAAAAATCGCACGAAAAAATCGGCACGCCGCAGCCGGGACTCGAACCACGGGTCTCTGGATTGCCGGTCCAGTATGCTAACCACTACACCAGCGGCCGTTGCTTTTCTCCTTATATATTTAAGTTATTTTTAACTTTATTGTGACGTCATCACTTTTATTACCATAGCGGCGAGCTATTTATAGCTTCTTTTACCGCGGTATATATATACATGAACAATCGGCAGCCAGAACCTGATCCACGATGACTTGCCTCTATATCGTATCTTGACTTTAAAGTCTTTTGCGCATATAAATACATATATTCAAGTTTATTTATCGATCCAATCCAATTTCAGTTCATAATTATTTTTTTATTTTCATAACTGAATTACATACAGTTATTTTCAATGTCAGATCAAAGCTACGCTGAATAAATTATGATGCATGTACAATGAATTTAACGGCACCATATTCCAATTATCAAAGGCCTATCTATCTATTCATATAAATATTTCATTTAAATACTCTCCAAAATATGTTACCATCACAGACTCCAAAGTCAATAAAATCCACGTATAAGTTGTATATACAGTACATGCATTGTCGATATGTTATTATTGTTTATATCAGTCTATAATACAATAAATAAATTCTCTTTTCTGTATATAACGTTACGTTATCATAATACTAGTAATTACCTTTAATCTAAGTACTTATCATATATATTTTTTCCCATGCATAGACGTAAAGGTTACGATCATAACAAAATTCGTTTAAAAATATTTCTTTTGTCAAGTGTAACCGCTCAAATACTGGCAGCCAATCAGATTATCGAATGACGTACGTTTATCGGCAGTGTACATGATGTATTGGTGTTGTGTTAGGAATTTAATTATAAAAAGGATTTAAACACTATTTTCAGTCGTGACAGTACAATTTTATTATTCAAAGGTAATTCTTTTTTGTTTATCTTTATGAACACGGTAGCTTAAGGTCTTCAGCGTACCCGTTTATATATATGACATGACGTGAACGCTGAAGATAACCCCGTAGGGAAAGTCCACCAATAATCGTGCCAGGAATCTGACACGCTCGTATTTATTTATCGAACATGCCACGAAGTAAAGTGAGGCATACCTTGATAAAACGATATATAATCTGTTGATAAGCCAAGGATGGACAAATAAAAATCTTATTAGGAACATAAACTACCTAATAGTTTCCGACAGGTAAAAATTTCGGCACTTGGCCGCCATATTGCCAAAATGTTTGACCACGTGATTACGAGATTGACCTTTATGAACCCATGTGCCTCCAATATTTTTATAGATTACTTTTTTTTAAGATGTTGAAAAAGGTTATTTACTGACTGTTATATTCAATAAAATCATATTTAAATACTAAAAAATTTATGAAAATAAATAAACATTATCTTGAATAAAAATATCGAAATCATGTCAACAAAATGTTCTAAAAATAGTACACAACTCTATTCAAATCTGTTCCCGCGAATGACGTCATGCGAGGTCTCGCGTGGCACTTGAATGTCATGGCCGACTGTAGTCGGCGAAAATTGATGTTTTACAGTTAAATAGGCAATTTTAATGACGGTATTAATATTTTATTACTTGAATTGGTATAGAACGATATTTATATAATTGTTTTACCGTAAAATGCACAAGAATTGATCGGGTCAAGTGTATTTGCAAGTGAAAAACAAGAATAAATCAACTTATGTTATTCTGGTTAGGTTTCGTAACGGGTCTAATCCAAAACTTTAATGCCGCATCTGATGAAAAACAAAAATGTTAAAAAGCGGCTTATAAAGTTTTGGAAGCCAGAACTATGAACACGGTTGTTTTAAAGCGTAAATTGGCTGATTTTAGCGTTATTTCGTTCCGCCCGAAAATCGGGCGGAACGTGCTATGGGTTTTTGAGCAATTTCGATATGACGTTGCTTTGCCCAGAAGCAAAATATCTCAAAGCGACGTCATATTTATAGGACTAGGTACATATAATACCGAATGACACCTTTAAAACGGAAAAATGAAAGGATTTTTTACCAACTTCCCCGTTCATAGGCTTTGCCTAATTTCATATTAGTATTAAAACAGGACAGGTACGTGTAAATATGATTATATGTTAGAATTATTTAAAACAAATAATGAACTGTACGGATTTTTGACATAGATTAGTCTTTTAAATTTTTTCGTATAAAAAACAACTTACGGGGTACATCGATCACTGTACTCATTAGCTATGGTTTCAATACCACCACCCGCTGCAACTCCAACATAAGAAGTATAACTCCCGACATCAATCCCAACAACGGACATTTTTCACCTCCTTTGCCGTCGGCAGGAAAATTAACAAAATTGAAGAAAAAAAAATAGAAAAATGCCGGTCTGAAATATATGCTTCAATCGGAAAGATATTTTGTCCAGGTACGACTCAAAACAATCTATGGAGTAAACTGATCAACCTCCAATGCAATATTTTTAATTGATTTAGCTGTAAACTTAGCGAATGTTCGAGAACTTCTTAGAAATTGTAAACACGCGTGAAAATTCGACGCCTTCCGATTTTACGAAGCCGGACCGAAGTAAATTTATTCGGATAATTTGATTGGTTATAAGAATATATGCTAAATCTGTCTATTTACGAGTACTAACCGTAAATACTCGTTATTCAGAACGGGTTGTGCACGATGAACAAAGGTCACATAAATTTATTATTGAAATTGTCAAATTAGTACGGTTTAATAAAGCCCTTATAGAACCCGTAAAGAATTAGTTTTTAATATTTTAATAGTTGAAATTCAACATCTGTGATTTATAATTTTTATATAAATAAAAAGTTCATAAATAAGGCACTGCACACTGCTGACCAAAACAAAATCCTAAAACTAAAGAAAGCCAAGCTCAGTTTGATTGAGCTTGTTCATGGACGGTGCTGGAAAGTGCAAGTTACCGTCCAAGCTCCCTAGCACCGGCTCAAGCAGAAATATTGAAATATCCGAATATATGTTCATATCGCTGTTATCAAGGAACCTTCAATGAATGTGACATTAAATGCATAATTTGAGATAATATATCTTTATCCATATTAAAAAAATAATTAATAAGTCAGTTTTGAAGTTGACGCCTTTAGTTTATATAAACAATACAAAAAAATGTACCATATATATCATACCGAAAATTCACAACTGACTCGCTACAGTTTTCAAGAAACCTTTCAACAGGTTTCATAACTTATACTTTCGCTGTTCTCTTTGCTCTGTTTCATCTTTGAACAGTATAAAATTCATCAGGGTCCGAAGGGCGGAAAAGAGAATATCTATATCAGTCTTTCATACGAGGACTGAATTAAGATGAGATAATTTTGAATGAAAGAAAGAAAAAACAGAAAGAAATATAATAAATATATAGTTTAACAATAACCATATAAACGTCATTATTAATTACTTATTTAAAATGCATATGTTTATGACTTATTATTTATTCCTAAGCCATAAATTACTCTATTCTTAAAACAAAACAAAAATATGATAGAAAATTCAAGTAAAAAATTATAATGTTATAAAAGGGCAAGAATATTTTACTGATGTTTAATAGTTTATCTCCAGCAATATAATTTCATGTTTAAATACTAATCAGAAAATATAAAAAACCAGTATTAGTTACCCGCACTCCAGAGCATGCCCATCGATTGGCTCATTTTTGCTTGGGTTTATTTATTGTGACGGAAGAGAAAGGGAAAGCGACAGAAATTCATATTCAGTTGCTCGTTCAGTGGTTACTTGTTCCGGGGGTTTCATATTGACTGTGACAACAGGGAACGTGTTTTTATGTTTCACTATGATACAACAGAGAAAGAACATCAAAATACTCGGCAATCTGATTAATACTCGGATACAAATCAGATCGACAGCCTCGTGTTTCGATGCTCTTTCTATTACTTGATTTTCCCTTCTCATAAGAAGGTCAAAGCATTCAGAACGTATCTTGATAGTAGGCAGTTTAACTTAGAGTTTACAGATGAACAAAGCAACTAGTAGCAGACGACAGAAACAAGTAGATTTGTTATTATTGAACAAAAAAGCAAATCTTAGTAACAAAATGCCAATTAAGTTCATTCGTATCATACATTACATATTGTAAGTGCCCCCATCCAATCAGACGAGTCCATATGTTTTATTGCATGATAAAAGCATTTTTAGACTATTTCAAGGTTATTAATTGTCAGGTCAGTTATATAGCCCGTTTCTAAGTCAAAGCACGGACTTTAATTGTATGGAGTACGTGGACAATGCAATTAAATAACTAGCCTACTGTTGAAATTAGTGTTTTTCGATTTATAGAACAAAAGTGAGCGTCCAGTGGTTTTATTGATACTATTATAACGACGATTTAACTCTTGCAAATCGGCATCATATATATATTTACATTATTAGTCTCTGTAGAAATTCATGAATGTTGATCCGACATCAGCAACATACATGCTCAAGATTTTGTTTCTGATAATTCTTCTGATTGAGGTGTTATCATTTAAATATTTGCTACCAGCTTTTCTGTTTGAACTTCAGTTTATAACGATTCTTATAAATTTGAGTACCCCTAGAGGGAATTTTGGAAGGCTAAACCACGGATTTTAAAATGTTAATAAAGTGCGCGTAAATGGGATAGGTACTGCATTTCTATTCGCTTGTAAATTATTTTAAAATAGGCAGGGTGCCCCATATGTGTTAAACATCCCCTTTTGGGAAGAAAAATATTAAAAATATTTTATTTACAGTTGACAGTGGAGGCTTGGGCTTATCCTCCGTGTGTCTGTGGTGGCGACAAGCAATCAGGGTGATTTTATGCAAATATATTTGAAAACGAGGCTGGTCATGTGACATATACGTCACGGCCATGGAAGCGCCATTTTGAAGAAAATGTGAGGACCGGATAAAGAAAATCTTGGATATTACAACTGTAAGGTTATTTTTATATTGTTTTGCCTTTTGGACGAAAGATGATGTTATATTCAAACATGTTTTATTGAAAGCTTCTCATATTTATACGTTGTTTGATAGCTTTCTTTCTGTAAACCTGCCGGGTAGCGAATTGGCGGGTTATTCCATTTTTGTATTTGTAAACAAACTGTTATAAAAAAACACGTGTTTTCTAGATGTTGCTTGTAAGCCTTAAAGGTATAAAAGTGATTGGGGAAGTGCCTCTGATATTCAAAGAAAAAATTGCAGCTGCAGATTTGGACTGTTCCATTATTTATGTGTAGGGGTGTCAGGATAGTGTGTCTGCCCAACGACAGTCAATTTCTACTTTCATTTTGAGAATTGTTCTTATTTTCTTAGTCTTCTGTGCTGGATACTCATTTTTTTCCAACGTTTGTGTTAGTAATGGTTTATTTAATTGATATTTTATCATCTACTGCTATTGAAGTTAAAAGATTATTGATAAATGCACAGACTGTCTTACCTTTTTTATAGTGGATCATTCCAGAATTTAAGTATGATGTTAAATTTTCAACAATTATCAATGAAATGTTGCCTTCAAACACCTTAATTGTCTTTGTTTGTTAATGATGTCTTCCAGGAAAATTATTGTCATGATATAATGATTTAGATGAAGTAATATATTTTCAAAAATTGATCAAACATG
>NW_026862522.1:0-28314 GCF_026571515.1 Ruditapes philippinarum
AGATAAATAAAGAGAAATATAGAAACATGATAATTGGGACACACTTTATAAGATGTGTGATAATGATTATTAAGAGTATGATTCTGTGAGGTTGTATCTTTGGCAACAATTCATTTCCTAACTGACAAATTTATCTTATACCAAATACAAAGTGCTTAGGTACTTCAGGGACACTTTTCGTTTAAACTTAATATGAAAATATTTAATGAATTTGATTCGCAAACATCAGTGTCTTATGTGTTTAATAATGCTGTAGCGAAGGCTTTTAATGACTAATTGTACGTTTCGGTGCGCCTGGCTATCGTCGCATAATTAATTGTTAACCTAAGTGAATAATTTGTTGTTTCTGTAACTAAAGGTGGGCATGTTTTTGTTGAAGTAGACCATTCTGGGCATTTACTGTTACTATTGTTGTATTTTACGCCTATCTTTCAGGGATACTTACCCAGCTTCTATAATAAGTAAATTGAAGCCCACCTTGTTAGTACGCGGGCTACTTCATATACTGTAATTATTCTATTAATGACACATATTTGTACTCAAAACTGGTGTATCAGTTCACCTAGTACGATGACTATTGTTCGGAAAATTGATGCCTTTTTCATATTGTAAATATATCAAATTGATGCGTTTTTTAAAATGGAAATAAATAAAATCGTTATGATTATGTTAAATTGTCATTTTCAGTTGATTGTATCAGAAAAAGGTATAAGTTTGAAGTTGTCACCTTTGTGAAGTAAAATTGGTGATTTTAAAAACATATTTATTGCACATTCCAATTCTCATTGCAACACACATGTGTAAATCAATGTCATTAACAGTATCATTCAATATGTTTTAGAATAAAAAAATGAATGTACTGTAATTAAAATTGTTGTTGATTAGATGCAATAGAAAACACGTTTCGATTTTCCATTTAAAATTAAATAAATCATGCAATATTCTGGACTTGCAACTTATAGGACTTTTAGTGTCTTGCTTATATTTTCATCAATGGTAAATAATCGACAGCATCAATGTCGACAAACTCATTGAAAATGATATAACTTAATTATCTTAGTAAACGTACTACTTACTTCTTGAAGATGATATGTCAGTGTTACTACTGATAAGTAAAGTTTATAATTATTTCAACTAAAAGTAGTAATAGATATGCTCGAAATGAGGTTGAAAACACATTTAAGCTAACCAATGTAAACATGATCTTCATTTCAAATGGTGCATAAATGATTAAAATGTTGAGGACAATGATTATTTTATTATCTAGTTCATTTATATATGCTGTAACAGTTTATGAGAACAACATTCAAAACAGTCAATAGACAATACAGTGACCATATTGCATTTTTCAAGACAGCTGATTCATATTTAAAATTAAAATAAAATTTAAATATTAGACTTAAGTAAAGAAAACCATTGATTTTTTCAACTTATTGCAGATCATAAAGGACGACTTCTTAAAATAACAATATCATATTTTGGCTATTAAATCTTGAAAGAAAAGATTGATTGTGTCTAACATGTAAAAACGGAAACGTGAAAATTGAGTACAGTTTTTAGCACTACTTTTTGAAGAATGGGTAGAGCTATATTGTACTCACCCAGGCGTCGGCTTTGCCGTCACACCTTTGTAAAGTGAATGCGTGCAAGTTGGTATCTTCAAAACTACTGAAGGGAATAGGTTAATACTGTTTGAGAAATATGTCAGAAAGTAAAAAAAAATAGATGATAGTGTGTTGCTAAATTTTAGAAGAATTACGTTTACATCACTAAAACACTACACATGTTTGTATGAATATACTAATGTCAAGTATTTCATAAAAAAATGCTTGCATTCAAAAAGAAGATGTCAGCAAATATGTCTGATTGCTTTGCTTTTAGGGTCCTTTGAATGTTCGTAGTACCACAATCTACAGCCTTTTGTAAGGCTAAAAGCAACGGTATATTTGTGTATTCATCGGTTTCCATTTCTTCTGTGTAATTCCTAATTGGAAACACTTTGTCCAGACTAACTTCAAACACAGACGCCGCTTTCTCTACTAGTTTTTTTACGTTTTTGCTATGGAATATCTTCGTTATATCTTCTCTTGTCACTTCACAAATTCCATCTATCTGTGTAACAAGCACTATCCTTTCTTGCGCTGAAATGTCAAAATTGTGTTTACTTTATCATACTTTTAAACAGTTATTAACTAGTTGCTTCAGTTATACTCATATTTACAATACATGTATATCTATCAACTTTTAATTTTCATCCCTCCGACAATGGTCAGTAACTAACAAAATGCTGTCATGTGAGCTTATCTTCTAACAATGTGGATCGATAAATGATCCTTTACTATTCAAATGTTAAAGTTTTGAAACCTTGTGATTGTTTATTTCAATGCTTTCATTAGTCGCTATTTTTCATTCTCATTGTTGAGATATTTTTAAAATCTTAAATTAGAGAATGAGAAATGTATATGTATATTTTACATCAAAAAATGTTCGAGTCAAAAAGTTAAAGATATCAATAAAGAAAAGTATGTTAAACAATGTCTCAATATATATGCATTCTTTGATAAGCTTAATGTCTACTAAAAAGAAGGAAATGAAATAGATACCGACCAGATATATTTAACTTTCTCTCCATATCTTGCATTTTCTTCTTGAGTGGTGTGAATTCTTCCATTAAATTTTTCGCTTCAACACAATACATTAGACAATGCATTCTCTGTCCTTTTACAATATACCGATCATTTTCATTTTCTGCGCATTGATTGAACTAAAACAGAACAAAAATAAAACTTAGATTTAAAATGCAATTTACATGTACATATGGAAATCCTTATTTATCAATGACATTTAAGATTTAATTGCAATTTTCTGTTTCTGTCTTCAACAGAAGATATGCCAACTTCTGCATTTCTTTTTAAAACTTGCATGACAAAAATATAAATTTCAGGATTCCGAATTCATAGCTGTGACAGATGCGTTGATTTCTGTACTGAAATTTTTTGTAATCTGAAAGCAGACAATTATCCTCCTGGTATAGTAGGGTAAGAACTCTACATTTTAAATGACTGTTAAACTTATACTTTACCAATGATATTGGAGAATCATACAAAAATAAACGTCACATTAGGACTATTTGACAACGCGATTATGACGAAGTATGTTATATATATATATATTTCACTATTACCAGATGACTTTCTTCTACATCTCCATTAATCCAACTAGTGATGTCATTACAGCATATATCTGGGCTCTGAGTGAGTTTAAGTCCCATGGTGTTATAGAAGACAATGGTTTCTAGCCCTTTCTCCAGTCTGTATGACGTATACTGGAAACAAACATTCATACATATAATTATCATTTATCATTTCCAATTATTTGTTTTAACATTTTTGCATACTTTGTTGCATCGAAAGGATTAAGTGTTTTATCGTTGTTTTCTGGAAGATACAGTTTTGTTTAAAGAGAAAATATGTATACATGTATATAAAAACAAAATTACAGATAGTTTAACGTGTAAATAATTGTGAATAAAATGTATGCATAAAGAGTACTTAATCATAATGTGTTTGCTTTACATGTTTTTTCGTGAATAAAAAAAGTAAGGTTATTAAAAAGGGTACGTACTGTTTTACACAATGGTATTATCTTATCTCCCGCCAAATTTGGTATTCTTTTGTTAAGTTTGCTGGAAGAAAAGTTAATGGCCGACGATGTTTTGCTTTGAATATACTCAACCATCATGATATTTACTGTGTCGGAATACATTCTATCTATAGCCAATGTATCCTCTGCTCTTCTTTTGATTTCTTGTAATAGTTTTTCATCGTACTGCAATACGTAAGATTGAAATGAAATAATTTTAGTCTGGTTTACATTTCTTTAACACATAAGAGTATTCTTCACGGGCTAACTGGTATGAGATTTTGAAAGTACATTGTTTTCATTTTTTATTTTAACTTTTGATAATTTCATTTTTATTTTCGTATTTTAACTAAACTGTTTTTCATGCATTCATTTGCGACAAAGAATAATGATACATATCTGACATTGAAATGCATTTATTATATAATCTGTCGGTTCCAATACAAGTATTTGCAATCTCGAAACAATCAAGATGCTTTTTATAAAAGAAAACATAAAATGCGAGTGCGTAAATGTTAGGTCTAACCTTTCCAGAGCCGTCCATCACACATCCAACATTACATTGCATATTAACATATCAAAATGATACATTTCTATTGTTTTTATAAATATTTAAAATACTAACGTATCTTCCTCTCATTATTTTCATTTAATTATTCATTACAAAAATAACTAAATTGAATAGAAAATAACAATTCATGTTGTGTTGTCATATCTCGTGCTCCTCCATCCAGAGTTAACAGATCACATGGCCTTTATTGCTATAAACTAAAACGTACGCCAATACAGACATCACAATTTCAAATGATCTACTTAACTATGATTACTTTTTCAAAACACACTTGAAAACGGAGGTTAACAATATTCTGCTCATTTACTGAAGTATTTCGAATCAACTTGTTTTGGTTGCTGTAATGAAAATAAAAGAAAAAGAAAAAAGAATTACAACATTGCACCAGTTTCCAATGCAACTCAATAAAATATCCGATCATTTAAATATGTATCTAAACTATAATTACCTCTTTGTCCCAGCCCGTCCTTAGGTCCTTGTAATCCCTCCATGGATCATCATAAAGCATTTCACACATCTTCACCTTATGTAGAATGTGCTTAGTGCCACAATCTACAGCCTTTTGCAGGGCTAAAAGTAACGGAATGTTTTTGTATTCATCCACTTCCATTTCGTCAGAGTAGTTCTTGATTGGAAAAACATTGTCAACACTGACTTCAAACATCGATGCCGCTATCTTGACCACTTCCTCTATACCGCTGCTATGATATATCTTTCTTATATCTTCCTTTGTTTCTTCACAAATTTCATCTATCTTCGTAACAAGCACAACACTTTCTTGTGCTGAAGTGTTCACACTTATTACTTTTAACACAAATATTATCATTCTGTAAAACAATTATGATCTAGTTGTTTCAATTGTGACCATTAATATGTATCATATGATGGTTGAAAAAGGAAATCGGCTGTCGCCTCTCACCTATTAATCAAGATAGCTCCAATATGTCCGTAGATGGTCAGTTGAAAACCAAAAATATTTAACTATGCACTCGACAGCCCCGTATGTTTTGTCGGTAAATAGTGTGGATCGAGTCAACATTTTAAATGTAAACAAAAGAGTGTGAAACAAAACTGTTTTAAAAATCCATCTAACGGTTAAAGAGTTCACATTTTTAACAGCTAATGCCTGCTTGATTAAAGATATTAACAAAATACTTACCGAATAATTTTAATTCTGCCTTTACCTCCTGAACTTTTCTACATAAACTTTTTGCCCATAGTACCATAAGAGCGTCAACACAATACACAACACAATCTATTTCCCTCCCTTTAAACCTACACCATTCTCTTTCTTTTTTTCGCAGTGCATTAAACTAAAACAAATGGTAAACAAAACAATTTTGTTGTCTTTGTACCATCCAAAAGGGTTTGGAATCTCATCGATGCTGAATAGCGTAACTATGTATATTGCATTTTTTATTAATTTTTATTTAATATAAATAGATATTAACCGACGAAGGAAATGATCATTTTGTTTTAGTACTTGGTTTACTACGTACAGTACAAATATATTCGTACAGTCGTATTAATGAAAAACTTACTCCCTATCTTATGAGGATGACTGTCAAAGATGGACTATCAATATTCGATAAATTTGTGAAAAATCAAGAGTTTACTACTAACATGATAACCATCTTCTACATCTCCTTTAATGCAACTCTTGATGTCATCAATTAATATACCTTGTCCGGGAGCATAGTCAAATCCCATGGTGTCATAGAGAATAATTCTGTCTAGTTCACGATCCAATTTGTATGACATATACTGAAAACAATTTATGTATTCATACATAAAGACAATGATATTTATAAATACGCCTGGCCCAGTATTTTAAAACATGACATCTTTTTTAAAAATGAAATATAGAATATTGAGATTTGATCTTTTATTCCATATTTGGCGGTTTTATTGTCATATTCGTTTTATATAACAGGGAATATGTGAATTCCTGGGACAAAATTTTGTTGCTGTAAAATTGTTCTTTTTTCATTTTGCTACCAGTGGAAGAAAGCCATCACTGTTATACTCGTAAATATCTTGTGGATTTTGTTCAGTTACGCATTTTTTCATTATATGCTTTTTAATGCAGAATAAAATCATTTAATATTGAATGAAAGTTCTGAAAAGCTTGAAAATCAAGTCGTTCACATGTATGATCAAACATTATGAGTAGATAATAAGGTTAAGTTTTTGAAAACAATATAATTGCTTGGCTCGTTTGATTTTACGACGATTTTAACATATTTGTTGGACATATCTCGGCGGCCGATCCATTTGATCGCCTGTGCCTTTGCTGTCTTATCAACCGTTTACTTACAATTTTCCAAGTGACAGACTACTAACCAGACATGATTTCTGAATAAGCAATGAGAGACACATGACCTTAGATTCAATTGTCACGGTAAATTAAGGGATCGCCGAAAGCGATGTTGTATACGAAACACATTGCTTACATGATAATCAGCATTTTTTCGTGGGCCTTTATTGCTACATATAGATCAATTATATTATGATGTAATCTGAAATAGAAAATACATACCTTTTGAGTAAAGGGCGGATCAATCTCTCCCGATTTTGCACGTTTACAAATCCTCCCGTGAACAGTGTTAAAAATTGAGTTGATGGTCGACGATTTTCCGCTATTAACATAGCCAAGCATCAAGATATTAACCGTGTCGGAATCAACACTATCTGAACTTTGTGCCTTTTCCGCAGTGTATTTGATATTTTGTAAGATTTCCTTAAAATACTACAAAACATTTTTCAGTAGGTTTTATGTTAGTGTAGACAAAAAACAGAATCAAAAACAAACTTAATTTATATTTCAAATGTGTTATTAGTTGAGCTTCTTAGTACATGTAATGTATTTTTAAAACTTTCTGTAGTATTAGATTTTTCAATTTTTGCAAAATGCACCGAAACACAAAATCAAGGTTTTGAAGTTTTATTTGACATTACATTTTATATAGTTACCTCATTTCTCCACCCTTCTCTTAAGTCTTTATGATCTCTCCATGGTTCAGGGTCATCCTTTGGGGCTTTTGGTTTTTTAAACATCTTTCCCCACGGCTAACCTGAAAATAAAAAAGGTAAATTATTCGCTTGGTTCTTGCGTTTGTTCTAATACTTTTAGTCTAAACGCTTTATGTGAATGACTCTAAAGTGAAATATTTGTTGTAGTGAAATTATCAGGCTTTACAAATATGTGAGATCTTTTTCTATGATTATATATCAGGTGTGAATTGCCAGATATAATACTTCGAGACTGAATTTTGCTTGCACTCATTATTAGATTTGCCGAATAAAACATTTTTGTTCAAGTAAAAAAAAAATAAAACATTATGAAAATGTCAAACGATTCTGGCTATGCTTCGTTTCTTAGTAATAAAAGGTGCCCGTAAGAGAGTCAAAATGAGCTATTAATTTCATACTATGGGACAACCATATTTTATTTTTAAATAAATTCCAGTGTAATTTGTTCCATATAAATTTTGTCTGATATAAAAGAAAATCCGTATACCAATGTGATGTGTCCTTTACGGACACTGATTGCATTTTGTTTCATATATTAGAATTTATGCAGAACCTCAGAGCATCAGAATTTATTTTTGAAATATATTTGTTTTGAATCAAAATGACAGACCATAGTTGACGCACATAAAAATGCCATCATTTTATTTCAGTATCGCACTTACCATAGGATCGTTTTCATTAAACTTAGTAAAAATGTAATACTTTTTACCTAAGGTACATGATTCAGAAAAAAAACTTGTGTTCTGTCCAGGTTCTAAAGATGATAGCATATCATAAACATTATCCTATTATTTCTGTTGAAACAATGCATTTGTTAAGAGTGCAATTAAGTTAACAATGACCAAATATAACACATTAACTGTTATCCAAATTGTTAAAATTGAAGCGAAAATGAAAAGTTACATCAGTCTATTTCTTACAAGTTATCTGCATTCTCTTAAAACAACTTACAGTCGAGGCTAGTATTAACACATTTTAAGATGAAGTTTATTTGTTTTCTTTCTCTTTTAAATTTCATAATAAGTAGAAGTTCAGAATTGCAAATGACAAATAAAAATGGAAAGAAATTGTTTATTTTGACAATGGTCCCCTTGCCAGTTTTCACGTTTAATAGATTAAAGGTAAGTAGTGATTTGTTTAGTAATACATGTACTCAAGAAGACGATAAAATGCGCACGCAATTCAAATCATTACAAAAAGCTGTTTATGCTTGAAATCGTGTGACAGTGTGTTGAACATGTCTAAAATCCTTTACACTATATATAAATTGTAACACGGTACATAGGCTCATAAGGCAGATATAAGTTTAAAGTAGCAAGTAAGCAGAGATTTAAGATCGGATTTAGAAAGAATTAGTTATTTGCAGAAATTTGAAGTCAGTATCGAGACGAGAACGAGTCTAAAGACAGTTAGGTATTAAACAGTTATTCATAATCAACTATTTTCATAAAGTGTTCAATACTCATATATATTAATCATCACGTATACTTTAAATAGAAACAGGGAGTCTTTTTGAAATTTATCTTGGTGACAGAAGCTCATTTGCTAAAAATAGAAAGCAATTGTCTTTGATAAGATAATAAACATGAAAAGAAGCCAGAAGACAAATTTTGTATTAAGTCTTCATTTCACATTTTCTGAGTAAGGTTGTAATAATAATAAATTATGATTGAAGAAAGCAATGAAGAACGGGAGCTTAATAAGTCAAACTTATTAAAACAAGCAATTATCATAGTATTGCAAGCAATCCATAAGTCCCCTACCGGTTAAAACCCAAGCAACATTCTGATGGGCCATTGGCCATTCAATTTTACCAGTGAATGAATGACATGAATGAACATAAATCTTTTGAGTTCTAAGTTTGTCTATATCACAGTAATGTGTTAAGTTTCCCTGCCTAGTAAGGAAATAATGTTTATACAACCTTGTCATATTATTACAATGTGGAATTTTAAAGTAAATCCTATAAGGAATAAAGAAGTTGGAGTGAAAAATACCAATTTCTCGAAAAAAATCTAAGTTCAAGGGGGACATAATCCTGGAAATAGTCTTGCTAGAGTATTTAATCTCCTCAAAAATGTTGAGTGATAATAAGAAACATATATATGAAGTTTGAAGTAGATACATTAGGAAATAAAGAAGTTATTTAAAAAAGACAACATTTTTTTCATAAAAATTCTAAGTTCAAGGGAGGTAATACTGATAATTTTTGTGCTAGAGTTGTAAACCTTGTCACATATGATGTGGTTGATGACCAGAAACTTATATTTAAAGTTTGAAGTAAACACCTTAAGAAATAAAGAACTTATAGTGAAAAAGCTGAAAAATTTAAATCAGAAATCTTGAAATTCAGGCTATTTGTTGCCATAGCAACCAGAATTTTCAACATAGGAAGAAAAGAAAAAGATGTGCATAATCTCCAGACTGCCATCTACCCATATTTCAAGTTTCATAAAAATATTTTTAGTACTTTTTGAGTTATCACTGGATCCAGTTTATGTGTTAAATTTGCCATATTTTCAGACTATTTGTTGCCATAGCAACCAGAATTTTCAACATAGGAAGAAAAGAAAAAGACGTGCATAATCTCCATACTGCCATCTATCCATATATCAAGTTTCATAAAAATATTTTCAGTACTTTTTGCGTTATCGCGGGATCCAGTTTTGTGGACGGACGGACTGACGGACTGACAGACAGACAGACAGACGGACAGACGGACAGACAGACGGACGGAGGGTAAACCTAAAGTCCCCTCCGGTTAAACCGGTAGGGGACTAATAAAGGATGATACTCATCGTGTTAAACGTAAGATACAGTTACTGGACAATGCTTTTAACAAACCAGATATATACTCAGTGCCTGGGTGTTCAACACAATTCGTTGAACCGGATCAAAGGATCAGTCACCAAGCTTGAGGCACTGTAAGCGAAATAAACCAGAAGGATCACGATTAACTTGTGATGGGAATGATGAAGTTCGGAGACAATATGAGAATGAGAAACCTGTATTTAAAACATTCGGGTGCAGAAATGAAGGCATTCATACAGATGCCAGGCCTGAGAAACATGAAAGGCGACACTTTTAAAAGTCAGGGCATGCCATATAGAATCAAACATCTAGAGAAAATTTAGGACAATACCAGAACGAAGAATTTAGTGTCGGCATCATAAAAGGTTTCAGAACAGACTCAATCAAACCGAGCCTGCAACATTTTCAATTCTGTCGTTTGATGCGTTCTTTAGGGACTTTATTTTTTCTATTATATCGCCATATCAGTTATGGAATTTGTTTTGAATTCAAACTTTCACATTAGAAGGACTCTTTTTTTAGAAATGATGAAACTCTAAATAATCTATCATCATTATGAAAAACATCTTTCTCTTGATCATTGTTATTGATAAAATCCTAGCACTCAGGTAACAAATCACACGAGCAAAGTTATTGTTCTATACTCATTGTTTGAGATATGTATAAAAAAGTTACCCTACCCGACCCACTTTAAACAACTTATTTATCACTTTAAAAATCTTATTCAAAATATTCCTTAACTTACCACAATGAGGCGTTGAATTCACAGTTTGCCTATTTTTTTTACAAGTATATTAGTTGATGTTTGAAATTTGAATTACTTTTACCATGTAGTTTTTTATTCATATATTTGTTATTGAATTTAGCCTTATTTAGTTAGTAAATATTTACAATAATTATATGATTAAAATCCAACAGTTTTTTTCTTTCAAAAAGAGATCTGAGAAATACATAAATAATGTTGAAATAACGAAATAATAAAAAGTTGCCCCTTCTGGTGCTTGAACCTACGCCCTTCAGTTTCAATTTAGTTGACAGTAATTTTAGCCTATTTGAAAAGTCTTCAAAGCGGAGATAATGCATTAGGTGGATAGCAATTTGATAAAGTTTGATTTAAAATGTCTGATAATCAAACATCACTTCAAGGCTATCAACAAAAATACGTGACATTCGCAATTTGTGATCTCTACATCATAAACAAATAAGCTATTTATTTTCTTGTTATCTAAGCCATTGAAATAGGCAATAACACTTATCAAACATCAATAATATTGTATCACACACTTAACTATCAAGAAGAAATTCCGAAGAAGATATAATTATGGTGCCCTCTGTCCTAAAAACAAAGATTGGATAAGCCAATGTTTTATTTTGTATAACCCTGGTCATATTGTATAGTTTGATTGAGATAAAAAAACATAAATGTGACAGATAGAACGTCAATGGACAACAACCTGTTTGAAAAAGCTCTTTCCTGAGCAGATTTGGCTAAGATTGGGCAAACTATAAAAATACTAATGAATATTCTACGTTGTCCGTTACACACGAAAAAATCGTAGTAAGTAAAAAAAGAAAGACACTATGCCGTTTGATAGTTCCTCCGAAATTGAGAAACGAGTTTAACTTTGCCATGTCCTTCTGAAAATTGATTAAGTTAGCTTGTAAAATAGGGGAAAACAGAATTCGTTTAAGGACGCCCAAACCAAAACCAAAAATGAAAATGTTGCAGGCTCAATTTTATCGATCTTTTTCATGGACGCTGCTGGAAGAAAAAACAGTCCACGCCACCTAGCACCGGTTCGTGGAAAATTCGATAATTTAACATGCAAATGGTAAAATTTTAGAAAAATCTGAGGATGCATTCATACCGTAGGTATCAAGAAAGTTTCAATATGACACGTTCGTGCCATTCCATGAAAAGCAGCGTATAGTGCCCAAGTAAGAGTAAGCGTGTATCCTAAACGAGAAAATAACGGCTATGAGTAAATGAAATGTAATTTGAAAAGGGGTAATTATGAAGCCAGCATATCACAGACAAGAGTTCAAAAGACAAATTTAAAAAGCAGATAGCATATCCTATGGGCATTTTTTGCCCTTTTTTGCAAGTATTCAAGTAGGAATACTGGAATCATCAAACTAGAAAGGGTTCAAATAGATGGAAAAGAAAGTAAATACCGCAAACATGCACATACAATAATAATGTCGTGATGAACGATCTTCAAGGATAAATATATAACATCATTTAATGTACGGTGCGACGGATTAAGGCCTAACACGGCACAAATAAGACCAACCTGATAACACAGTAGGGGACAGCAGAATATCTAAAGAACACTCGAAAATAAAGTTGAAAATGTTGCAGGCTGGGTTTAACTGGGCGTATTCATTTGTCAACCTGCGTGTCTTATTCATATTATAAAATAGTTCTGCAATAACACACCATTATCTATTTAATGATTGTCTTAGTCGAAAGGAAAGTCATATAAAAAACATAAAAATTGAATGTAACTTACGCATTAACATTTCTTAATCCACTGAGCGTACTACCAACTTTTTACATGTAAACCCGTTGATAAACATTTATCTAAACGGATTTATTATGAAAACGTACAAGGTACACTTTTGTGATGTGATCATATAGGATGATTTTATGCCTTAGAGACGATAGGTTTTACTTTTTATCACAAAATATAGATAGGATGTACAATGCTAAAGCAACCAGATATGTTTGTAATGCATATATACCTTCTATCGGCAGCCAGTTAGTCATGTCGTCAGGTTAATGTGACTGCATTTTGACCTAGTGGCAAAAAAAATCAATAGGATTTATCTACTGGTCATGACTAGTCACTAGTTAATTGTGACCGTAAAGGTTTTGTGCAGCAATTTTATGGCAAAGTTATCACAATTCTTATCAAATTATATATGCATAAATTTTATAGATCATATACGTCTCCTTACTGTCAGCTAATTTGTTATTATATATTAAACTTGAAACGGATATACCAAAAGCATTTTTATAATTATAAAACCAAGGCAACTCAACGTTTTTTAAGTACAAAGTCAATGTGACTGAACATTGACCTTTAAATCGAAAGTATTATCTACTGGCCGAGACCAATGCACATCTGTAGTTTGAAAGTAAAAGGCACATGAGTTGTTGAGATATCGATCAGAAAGTGTTTTTGTCTTTAAGGTTAATTTTGACTTCTGACCCCAAAAATACATTGAATCCATCTTCTGACCAAAAGTAATGTATTTGTGAAGTTGAAGGTTAAGGGTCCATAATTTGTCAAGTTATGAATAGGAAACTGTTTTACCATAGAAGATCAATGTGACCTTAACTTTTGACCCCTGATCCCTTAACCAATAGGGGTAATCTACTGGCTAAGATAAATGCATCAAACGAGAGGAATTAGCAAATGAAAAACTTTTAGATCTTGAAGCAAGGTCAATGAGAGAAAACCTCATATTTTACGGTTTAGCAGAGCAGACGAGTGGAATGGAAAACTGCGAATCCTTAGTAAAAAATTTGATTACTGAAAAATTAGGCATCGACGCATCTTGTATGAGTTTTGATAGAGCACACAGATTAGGGGAAAATAATTCATTAATAAGAAAAATGTATAATGTCATGAAAGAAGATGTCAATAATAACATATCATATAACGGAAATAATTGGGCATATCAAAAAAATAAATAAATAAATAAAAATAAAAATACTTGACAAAATAGGTTTTTCTTTTCTATGGCTACAGCAAAACGAAATTAATATATCATTTCAAATAATAAAGAATAGAATATTAGATATATATAAACAAACTTGGTATTCAGAAATAAATAATTCAAGTAAATTACAAACATACAGTATGTATAAGTACGACCTCGAATTTGAAAAATACTTAAATTGTGTAAATATAAATAAATACAGAGTACAACTGACGCAATTTCGGCTATCGTCACATAATCTAGAAATTGAAATTGGTAGGCACAACGGAGTTCCAAGAGAAAATAGACTGTCAACAATGCAATATGCATGTCATTGAAAACGAATTCCACTTTTTACTCGTTTGTCCAAAATATTATAACCTTCGTAAGAAATTTTTAAAACCATATTTTTGCCGTTGGCCTACACTTCAAAAATGGAAACTTTAATGTCATCTAAAAATGAAAAAGAACTTGATAATTTGTCAAGATATTTATATTTTTCACTTAAAGTAAGAAATTCTGATTAACTTGTATATTGTTAGATCTAAATAAAGGCAAACCGTAAAATAACATATCTGAAAACATATTGTATGATTGTATTTGCATACATATATATATATATATATATATATATATATATATATATATATATATATATATATATATATATATATATATATATATATATATATATATATATATATAGACAACAATAACAATTTATTTCAATGTTAAGTATATATCTCATATTGTTAATTGCTAAATCTCATGAAGGAATATTGTTAATAACTTCTCTGAAAACATTTTGTACTGTTTTATGAACAATTTATTGTAAAATGTCTTACACTTTACCTATATTATGTAATAATGGCTATATGATATATGTAGTTTAATGCCAAATAAAATATTGAATTGGATTGAATAATTGTTGCCAACTTAAGTGCTCTCTTTAATCCAACTTTTAAAACAGGACCTGTTGATTACACACTATACATGATTACAGCAGGAGACGTAGATTTTTCCACATAATACACAAACATGGTAAGTACACACGACTGTGTGACAGGTGTAACATACATAATGATCTATTATTATGACTAGTGAATGGAGTTAATTAACTGGGTTAAAACAGTATGGTTTGTTTGGTAAGTGACAAGATAATCTAAATTTTCCAGTGTACCCCTAAAAAATTAACAAAAGAAACAAAAAAAAAAATAATCAAAGCTAAAAAAATTCTGCTGTAATTTAATTTCAAATATTTCTATTCTAACCAGATTAATATTATTTGCAGGATAAGTCCTTTTATTCAATAGTAATGAGAAATGGATTTGCTACACCCCTCCCTTCTTTGTGCATTTAGACTATCTGACAAGTCATGACCAGTAAATGAAATCTTCGGTAATCATCAAAGCAGGTGGTAATCATTGATTTCTATACTTTCAAAGGGCTAGATCAATCAAGTAATCATATTGTATGTATTTTTCTCAGATCACTTGTTTTATTACAGGTATAGTCACCTTTTTCCAGACATTGCCAATTTCAGTAAAAAGGAACAAGTTCAATTATTTTGTTTAAAGATGAAATAACTGTAAAATAAACAACAACAAAAGTGTTACATTGTATGTCTGTTATTATTTGAAATAATTAAAGAAAATATCAACAGAAAAACATTTGCCTGCATATTATAATTTGTCTAAATACAATGTACCGTATATCATGACAGACTATATACTGTGTATTGCTATACTCAGTATGCTCAAATTTTGTAACAAGTGCAATTTCAAAAAAAAAAAAAAAAAAAAAATCCCCTACCTACCCACCTCTTGAACTTAAGGTCGGAGCACTACAAACAAACACTTTTTTAAGGATGTCCTAGTATAAAGCGACTTGACGAGTAAAATATCACTTGCCACAATGTCCAAGCGTAAATAGTGTTTGACAAATGGTAAAATGTACTAAATTTTCTGTGCGTTTTCTAATTTTGACATCTGCTTACTCAACTGCCGGCATATAATATGATAATATCTGCTAATCGTGAAATTCCCTCATATCTAACACCCGACCGCGGATCGGCAAACCTGTGAGGAATACTAAATGATCAAGGAGTACTTCACGAATGCTAAATGCAAGATTTCAAAATGGCCCAAAACACTTCCCATTTCGACCCATTTTGACTAAGACCAAGCTTGTCTGTCGATTTTCGTGTTGACCGTGCATTTCATACTGTGCATGTTTTTCACGTAATTGCCGTTTCTGTTAAAATGAAATTTTTTCCTTGATATTCAATCAATAATTCAAGTTTGAAATGAATATTTGTAAATTGTAAATTGAAACCCGTTGAACATTTCAAATCAAGGCAATGTTAAACCAAAGTTAACCATTTTTATGGTGTTCTTATAACATATCTACATGTCTACGTCCCCGCGAGGGGTTTGACATTATCGGATGTATATTGATTTCAGTAAGAATTTACAGCAACCTGATTAATAAAATCAGCTCCTAACTATCGATACGCTACAAGTAAACATAAGATTTATACTTTTATCATGTTGAAATTAACAGTACAATTTAAATGCATTGCTTGCGGTTGTATTAGCAAACATATTAGCGAAACAAAGAAAACCACAGTTAAATGATATCATATTTGACATTCAAGTATAATCTTTCATAAGCATCAGCTTAATTTTTATGTCACTTTTTGGACCTCGGATCAGCGGGTTTGAGTGCTATATTTTCCTTGAATACTTAAGTTGTTCAGATGTGTGTTGAGGAACATCAGCCATTGATAATATAGAGAAAAAAGAACCACTAAAGAAAGTCCAAAACGGCAAAATTGAAAATGTTACAGGTTTCGTTTGAAAACGCCCAAATTAATACTGTCCCGGTAATGGCCACGGTATCGCTTTTGTGTCTTAAGCCGGTAAACCGGGTTGTTCCGTTGTGTTTTTTCTGAGAAATCAAATTGCGTTTACATACCTTCGACAGAGCCAAGGTGTTTTCCCGGTTTACAACCCGATATAGCACCGATATATACGGTAAGCGCCTATGCTAAATCGGTGTATTCCCGCTTGATTCCGGTGGAGACCCGACTGGACACGGTTTCATCAAGGACCATCCCGACCATCACCGATTTTGCCACGGTTACGCTTCTGGTGATGCCGGTACTGTGCCGGTGACGCCCCGGTAATGCGCCGATGCTTCCGGTTCAAGTTTATAAGAATAAAACTGCCTGACCACGTTGACATCAGTCATTAAGTAAAACACAGCAGATATGCCATCCGAAGGAATGGGATGAAAGCTAGAAAAAACTGTGCCTTTCAGAGGTTGAGGTACCTGAAGCTGAAAATGCACCAGCTGAAGATTTTTTCCTACTTTCATTTAAGAAATTGTCCATGCTCGTGTTCCTTTTCTAAACAAAATGATCAAAAGTAGCACTTCAAGTTTATATATTCCTGTTCTTTAAATTCCTGTTATCGGCACCGTTGTATAACCGTATTTGTCGGCAATATCCGGAACATTACCGGCTCCAACCGGAGCGTTGTTGCCTGTACCCTGGCTCTACCGTAGCTCTGCCAGTTTTACCGTGGCAACATCGTGTCATCACCGGGGCTTTGCCGTTTGGACATTGATTGACACGCATCCCGGTTTATTAAGATTTGTCACGGTATGGATGCGGTATAGATACGGTGGTTTCCCGGCAATTCCTGTTCCAAGCCGATCGAACACGGTTTTGGGGTTCCTCCCGGTAAGTGCCGGTGAGCCCCGGTTGTATTAAACATTTAAAAACAACCGTGGCGATCTCTCAGTTTGTTCCGGTTCACCATTGATTGTCCCTTTACTTCACGGAATTGCAATGGCCCAAAGCCGGTTTACTAGGGTTGATCCCGGTTGACTAAACCGTGGCAAACCGGGACACCAAACCGGGACTGTGTAAATGGGACTTAAACCGCCCGTGTATGACTGTATTACTATTAGTACTAGCAAGAAAAAGGTCTTCAAATCAACGAAATTACTTAAACCGAATTCTGATCGCGATAATATCATAATACCTTTATGATGTTGTCAATCAGGGTTATAAATAAAAAAGGGAGACAAAAAAAACTTATCTATTGAGACTTGAATTGCAATTGTATCTTTCTAGAAAACGCTTTCTAGCGTCATTATTACATTATATAGCAGCTCAATATCTCGATATTTATGTTCATAAAGAAAAACAATAAAAACAAAGATACTTTTTTATGTTCCCCGAAGGGAGAGCATATAGTTGCCACCTTGTCCGTCTGTCCGTCCGTCCGTTGTCTTGTCCGGAGCATATTGAAAATCCTTGGAGATAATTTGTTTAATCTTCAGACAGTGGTAGACGGCATAGAGGTGGAGTGCAGTGTCAAAGAACCATAACTCTATTTTGCCCGGTTTTTGAATTATCTCCCCTTATATAAAAATTTGTCCGGGACATAACTCTAAAATTATAAGATATATCAACATGAGACATTGTAGGTAGATAGATTTCATTGAGTAGAAGTGCAGTGCAAAAGAACAATAACTCTGTTTAGCCTCTTTTTTAATTATCTCCCTTTTTAGAAAAATCTTTTCCGGGACATAGCTGTAAAACTATAAGAGATATCAATATGAACTTTCTAGGTAGATATATCTCAATGAGTATATGTGCAGTGCAGAAGAATTATAACTCTACCTTGCTTAATTTTGGAGTTATTTCCCTTTGGTTATTTTTACTTTTTGAACTTTGTCAAGGCCATTACTCTAAAATTATAAGATATATTAACATGAAACTTGTTGGTAGATAGATCTCATTGAGTAATAGTACAGTAAAAAAACATAATTCTGTTTTGACCAATTTTGAATGATCCCCCACTTTAAAAAAAATTACAGGAGATATCAACATGAAACTTTGTAGATAGATGGATCTCAATAGATAGATGTGCAGTGCATAAGAACTTGGACTCCGCCTTGCCAAATTTTGTAGTTATTGCCCTTTGTTCATTTTTACATTTTGAACTTTGCCCAGGACATAACTCGAAAACCGTAAGAGGTATCAACAAGAAACTTTGTAGGTTGATAGATCACATTGGTTAGAAGTGCAGTGCAAAGAACAGTAACTCTGTTTCGCCTTATTTTGGAATTATTGCACTTTGAACTTTTTCCAGAAACATAACTCTATAACTACAAAAGGTGTACTTTCCTTTGTCCAAAACCTATTTGGCGTGCATCACCCGGCTCAAACCGGGCTCTTGTGTTAAATGGCAATAACAGTACAAATAACTATGAGAGCGTTAAAAAGTAAAATACTACTACTTTTGATCATGATTTTAACATGAATTTATATCTTGCGACATTTAACGGTAGTGTTGCGACATTTAACGGTAGGGGGGAATTCGTGCGACATTTAACGTTAACATTGCGACATTTAACGGCAAATGATTTTGCGATATTTAGTGGCGGTTGCGACATTTACCGGCAATGGTGCGACATTTAGCGGTAAGTGCAACATTTAGCGGGGTTACGACCTATAACGGCGCCACAGTGGCCTGCCGCCCAGGCCGCTCATCAAATCCAATGCTCGCCCTGTCCGTCTTAAGTTCAGCAGCCCATTTTGTCACAATGCTACAATAAGGGGACTCTTTTCCAAGTGTATCCATGACGTCTTCATGGATTTCTTTTCAGAGGTACTTAATTACGGCTCTAATTTCAACTTTCTCCATTAGGTCTAAATGACCTCTACTGATCAAATTGTGTTTTATGTTACTAAATCTATGTAAAACCGCGTGTAACTCGGTCAATAATCTTTAATAAGATATCGGTATCGACGTATCGTGTGTAAATGTCAGTGTAAGTGGCTAGAAGAATATCGGGCCGAGAACGTTTTGATCTTACCTCGTATTGTGTAAATAACATAGTAGAACAGCGTTCTTTCTGTCAAAAATAAAACGTGTGATTATATTTATAAACCTGAAATTTCCTCTTGTATTTCAGTGATAAAGATCAATTTGATAGAATAATATGAATTAAATGAAACAATTGTTTCGTTTTTCATCTTTAAAATAACGTTTACTTATGTGGCATTTATCTCTTGGGTGATGTTTCTCCAGTATATAATATAGTTATATGGACTTGCTTGAATGCGATGAAAATGATATAGCATTTTTTGAAAGTTGATGCTCTATTTATCTACATGTATTTATTTGATAGGTTATAATATTGTTGGAAACAATACTTTTTATAGATCATTTGAGAAAGACATATTGTAATACGCAGATTTAAAAATCTTCTCTAAAGTCAACTATCTCTTCTTGGAACACATTTTCGACTGACATAAAATGTCACGTCTATATCGACTTTCAAACAAACGTTAAACAACAATACATCAAAAACACCCACCCCTTTTACTATGTGGGTAAGAGAGAGAGACAGCTATTCAACACGCACGTCGTCGCATGCACTGAAGCTCACAAAAAAATATGTACTCAAGAAACATTATGGACTCAACAGCGTGTGCTTCTGGCGGACTTGAGAATACAGACCACTTTCTCTTACACCCAGGCGATCTTCTTAGAATCTCAGATATCCACCAGTTTTATTTAGATACCCTTCTTTATAGCAATGAATTCTTAAAAACGACACTATCTCATTTATTTTCACACAGGTACACAATTACATTTCAGGTACAGACCGTTCATTTCTTTTATTCTTTTTTTCTCTCTATCATTTTCTCGAAAAATAATATTACATATTGATAATTACACAATCATAGCAGCTTTGCACGAAAGTCAGAAGCGAAGCTATGTTGTGTTCTCACCGCCGATCAGATCTACCCGATCAAGCACGATCAAGCGATCGGGTACCGGTCTAGCTCGGTCTGCATGCGTGATCGAGGTGGTCGGATAGGTCAACCTTGGTCGGCATGGCTCGGGCTTCCTACCCGATTCGTTTTGACATGTCAAAATAAATTCGAGTAGCGATCGAGTAGATATGCGGTCGAGAAGCGATCGTTAAGCGATCGAGTAGAAGGTCTTGTTGATCGAGAATAAATCGTGTAACGATCTAGTTTGGTCTGCCCAATCTCCATCATGGACTGATTTGAACCAGGATTGTTTGAAGATTTTATTCTAAACAATTCGATACACGACTATTCACGACTCAATTACGATCATTACGATCTGGTCCGGTTGAAATCTGTCAACGATCGAGCAGAGGTCCAGTTAGTCTAGTTGAGATCGTGTATGACTCGCGTATAGGTCTGAATAATCGAGAAGAAGTCGGGATGTTGGTCGGGTTGTCGTCGAGAAGAAGTCGTAAAATATCGTGTAGGGTCGACTTGATGTCGTGTAGGAGTCTTGAATGTGCATTTAATCCAGCTTGGTCGGACTACATTGGGAAATTAATGTGATCGGCACGATCGAGTGATCTGATCGGCGGTGAGAACATAGCATTATATAAGCATAAGCTTCTATCTTTCTCCTCTATTCTAAGTGATAGAAAACCTGTAAAGTACATTTTCTGATTTATGTATAACTTGTTGTTTTGTCGTATTATGAATCTCTTTGCAAATATTGTGTTTACTTTGTATAATATATTAAATGTGGCACTTTATTGAAAATAAATATTGTTTAAACCAAATACTCACTTAAATGTTTGAATATTTTAACGTTTTCTTGGTGAATAAAAACAAACTTTCCCACTCTTCATTTATAACATTGTGTTTGTATGTGTGATTATGCATTATTCTTTAAATGGTAAAGGTATATTATTTACCATATGATATTTGAATGTATGCATGCATAACGTTTTAATAAAACTGATAAAGAATTCCAATTTTAAAAGTTACTATATAGTTTTGCTGCTGGTTAACATCTATTCTTCGCCCTTATCGAGAGAAAATTTTACTTTCAATGGCATTGTTAAACTCTCTGGACATAGTATGGTATACAATATCCTGTGAGGTTACCGGTAGGATTTTCTAGGACTGTTAGGTTTGCAGAAATATTAAATCATAACATATCTTAGCATTCTCTTTGTAAACAAATGTGTTTTCTATTATCTGATTATGTATCATATTGTATTTTGTGTTATCACGAGCCTTTTAAATGTTTATTCATGATTTGTACAAACATAAATTCGATTTTCGTTTTTAAAATTTGTAATCTTAATCGATCTGAAACTCTAAAGTTTTAAGTTTTACACGATATAATATCAAAATAATACATGGATGTAAAGGCCACTGACTTTTAATTTGTTCACGATCAAACAAATCACAGACAATATCCGGATATTCAAGCAGAACCATATTATAGCAGTGTATATTAGCCCCGGGTTTCACTAAAGAACGTTTGAGGCTACACAAAATTGTGATTCTTTGCCAGGCTTAAACTGAAACAAAATAGTTTGGATATTGTGTACGCGGAAAGGTTGATGAAAGGGTTGGGACGCGATGTGTCTCACATTAGGGCAGGGTTATTAATTCGTGTCAAGTGCCCATTTAAATTTTTTTTAGATTTTTTTAAACTAAAGTATTTGCTACGGAAGCTTATCAGGGCCTCCACTTATCTAAAAGTTTCACGTCATGTCAACTTGTTTCTTCTCGTTTTGACCAAAAACATTCCATGAAGACGTTATGATTAATACGTAATACATAAAACATCCCATATCTGTATATCTGTTAGTTATTCTGCTGTTTCTGGTAATTCTTTTTCCTCCTTGTTTGGTCCGCCTTATTTAGAAGGTAATCGATGCTGAAATCGACTGCCTTTGACAGGCCTAGCAACAACGGTATATTTAAATATTCATCGAGCTCTACTTCGTCCGTGTAATTCTTAATCGGATAAACTTGGTTCAAACTAACTTTAAAGACACTCGCCGCCCTCTCAACCACCTTTTTTATGTTGTTGCTATAAAAAATCCTCCTTATATCTTTTTTTGTCTCATCACAAATGGTATCAATCTTTGTTACAAGCACTATCCTATCTTGCGCTGTACAAAATGGCAGAAGAATAATATAGCAGTTATTGACTCTCTGAGTAAAGTTCAATGTATTAATATTCTCTGAGTAAAGTTCAATGTATTAATATTTTTTTCTTTTATGAAAAAAATTCCTGAGATTTATGAATTAGTACAACTGAATACAATGAAAAATAGCTTTCTTTTCTATCATTTCAAAGCTAGAATGCATTAAAATTTGTTGGTTGATATGTTCGTTCGTCTTAAAGTATTCAATAGTAACAAAATTATTCTAAAAATTAAAATGGTTTTAATAAAGAATGTTTTAAATAGCTTTGCAAATAGCGAGGTTATTAATTAATTAATCTATTTATTTGTAAACGAATCTTTTATGAAAGAAAAAAATCAGTGACAAGGAAATATCTACTCAAATAGTTATTATTTTATGTATTTTGAAAGATGCTAAAAAATGTGATTCTCTCACGAGGAAGCATTATAAATCGAGTACCTACCAGTTACCTTCAAGTCGGACTCTATCTGTTGCATTCTCCTTTTAACGGGCTCTATTACTTCTTGAAATATTGATTCCGCATCAACACAGTACATCACACAATGTATTTCCTTTCCAAACACTTTACCGTCGGTTTTTTTCTTGGGACATGGATTGAACTAAAACGGTACATAAAAGAACAAAATATTACTATTACATTGTTCTAATTTTTGCGATGAATTGAATTTAACTAGAGTCTACCTTAAGTTTCTGTATGTCATCATTTTAATTTTATTAAATAATGTTTTGTAATAACGAATTAATTTTTCTTCAAAACGAACTAATATTTCGTTAAAAACGAATTAATATTTCGTAAAATCGAACTAAGTCCCCGCGAAAAAATGTGGAAAATGTCACCTTAGGGACTCCGTACATATTATTGATTTTAAATTAAAATTGTATTTATCTGGCACATTGTATTTGTCAGAAATATCTAAAAAACTACAATATCTACTTGATAGTATTCTTCAATGTCTCCATCCAAACACATTTGAATGTCTTCAGTTAATATTCCTTGGTTGTGTATGGCCTCGACCCCCATGACGTCAAAGAGAATAATATCATCAAGTTCTTTTTCGCCCCTGAATGAATTATACTGAAAAGAAACCAGAATCCCATGTTTAAATTAAATAAGCTCTATTCTTGATTTTTAATTATTTGATTTTACGACCTCTGTCTGATCTTACAGTGCAAACATGAATATTTCAATATGCAATAATTAATTCACTAGATTATAAAATAGTCTTCTTACGATAGCAATGATTACGGAAGCATTCTGGTGCAAATTTAACATGTTCTATAACTGTGTAAAAGATAAAAGAAACCCTGATTATGAGTTTATAACTCCTACATAGGATTTTATTATAATTCCAACGTTGGACTTCATAACTCCTACTTAGGATTTTATAACTGCTACGTAGGACTTTGTTACTCTTACGTAGGAGATAAAAAGCGTGACTCCTACGTAGGACTTTATAACCCGGACTATATTATGTGCACGAGAGAGCATTTAGATTTACATGTATAATATTGATCGTAAATTACTTGAGCTCAATTCGTGTAATCTTCAATGAAAAATATTGCAGTCAATTTGCTTTCGAAAAGTCCATGAAAATCATTTCTTTTAATCTCAAAATAAGTGACCTTGACATAGAATACGTCGTGATTCTTTATCATGAGAGATGAGGAACAATCTATTGAAATGATTAGGATGGCCACGGCCGTAATTACATTATGCTCTTCTGAATTGTTTATTTTTACTTTTTATTTGGTTTGCATTTTCGTTTTCAAATATAAGTGATTCCATTTTGTTGGCACGAAGTTCTAAAAACATCTTATATCTTTATTATAAGCTTTATTGCAAATAAACATTTTGAAAAAAAAAGATAGCGAGTTTAACAAATAATGTATTTTTAGTCAGCTTATACGAAAACTATAACACACCTTTTGTGTACTGACCCCGGATTTTGCCCGTTTACTTATTCTGCCATCAAGTATACAAAATATTGAGTTGATTGTCGCAGATTTTCCGCTTTGAACATAACCAAGCATCATGATATTTATAGTTGTAGAATTGACGCCCTCAATTTTCAATACCGACGTTGTATTTGCTTTGATTCTGGTCAACATGGTCTTATAATACTACAATAAGATATTGTTTTATTGGATATTTTTGTTAGTCAAATATTTTATTTCACACATACTACCCAATACTGCCATATGCAAGGCATTATATTTGACACTGTTCACTCACTCAAGTAAGATGTCATTAAATACCAAACTTTAAGTATTCTCTATCTATTTATTACTCTATTTATACTTTGCTCAAACTTGATATCAAAAACTATTGATAACTGGAATAGATTGTTCTTGTAAAAACATGTTTTGACTTCAAAAAGTGGTCACAATATGAATATAAAGAAACTGGCATATACTTCTAAAGAAAATACCAACTTAAATTGCCATGTGAAAGGGCATGCAGCTACCCATACATTCTTTATAATTCTTTTATTCAAATCAGACACATTCAAGAAGCATTACATAGACTTCGGTTATTATGTTCCACTCAAGCCTGAGAATTAGTAGCATAGTATATTTTCATATAACGCTTATAGTCGTTACGCTATTGATAGCTTTAGTTGCAAAATTATTGTCTTAAATGCGTCGAGTTTTTATTTCTTTTGAAAATGATAAGATTAAACATAATTTACATAATATTATCAATATTATACATTGAAAGGTTACAGTATAATTGATAATTAGATATTACATCTTGTGTCCACCCATCTCTTAAGTCTTTATAATCTCTCCATGGTTCCGATGGCTCTTTTTCCTTTGATCTGGGAGTTGCAAATAGATTCTTAAACAGTTTCCGCTTTGCTGTAAAATTGTTAGAAGATTGTTAGATCAATGGAAATTAATGATAGCAATGTGATTTTAGCCAATATAGTAAGTATAATTTATGAACTACAACAATCGTGAAATTATGTTCCGGGCAGTTACTATACATTCCTACTGCCAATAGGTTTACTTACTGACACTTAAGGCTGATGTAAAACTATAACATCAAGATGTAATAACCATTCGGTTCACCATCGTTAATCGTTCAGATTAAAGGTAATATATGATGCTAAATCTACCTTAGAATATTTACACCCGTTTAAAAATGATCGCATAAAGTATTTGTGATAAATTTGGTATAATTGAGAGCGGTTGAATATAACCGTTCAGGTCGGGCGTTTGTGCAGGCAAATACAATATATCATATCTAAAAATGATTTAAAATAGGATCTCTTTTCATTTGCAGTAATATCAATCTTACACATATAATAATAATCTTTGATAATACATGACAACTTATACAATAGTTAAGTTACATTATTTAAAAGATAAAATTTATTCTTTGCTGAATTACAATAGAGTTTAAAAGTAACATAGTGGAAGGGAGGCAATTCCAAATTCTTCCCAACATGCATTGAATGAATTAATTCTGTGAAAAGCCGTTATTTCTGTTTTACATTTGCACAAACTGAAATTCCTTCCCTTATTCTTTTATAGATTATTCCCACTTTTTTATATTTTTCATCCAACGGCATTTTGAAATGTAAATATTTTACGAATCTGTACCCTTATGCAGTGTACCTGACTTGTTATTTTAATCTTGAATTATGCTGTTTGTTTGTTTGGATTTTACGGGACGTCAACACATAACTGGCCATATCGTGCCGAAATCTTGAATTATTCCCTACACACCAAAGATACAAATATATAAAATATTTTGAGTTTAATAAGTATTATGCTATGAGCTGTGCGATACTAAAACATGTATATTAGCCTGTTACAACAACTCGTCTTGATTATCTAATTTTGCGCAAATTATTTTATTAAATGGAAACTTTTATTAATTTATCACAACGTTTTTGTTTTCTTCAAATTGCCAATCTTAATGCCAAAACAACTAGGAGACGGTAATTCAAGACTTTTGAAAACCCAACCCACAGAATGTTACGAAACTTTAACACTCAGGTATAAAGAATAGAAGACATATATTTCAATTAAAACATGCATGTTTGCCATTTACAGGTTAATATATTATTGCTAACTTTGAAAATGTGCTATTACCTAACTTCTTTTCAACCTTGGACCCGTTTTACCTGTCAAAAGACACGAATTAATACAAACATGCAATGGATAATTTAGAGCAAAAACGCTTTAATTTGAATAACATCATATTTTAGTGAAGTTTATAAGTTTATAAGTGTATCCTGTACTTCACAGCATAGGTCGCGTTCTATGAGCTACGCCGCTGTGCCTTTACAGTAATCATTTAAGGCGTACTGTAACGAAACTAAACGAATCTATATTAGATATGACTTAATTACCAAAAATTGAAATGTGCAAAAGTATATGTTAACATAAGGATGTTCTAACTGATAGGAGTTCCGGGTATTTCTGGAACATTCCTCTTTCAAAATAACAAAGCTAGTCTACTCGATCCCTATCCAATTCTCTTCACACTTTAGCACCTTCGTTGTTTTCCTTTAATTTCATCAGGTGTGCAGCTTTCGGTCTACTAATGTGCGATTAGCAATTAAGATAGAAGGTTTTTTTTATAAAGTTTAAAAGATAAAAAGAATCTGATATATAAAATGAACATTGTGATTAAGATGCATGCGGTTAAATTCAGCGACATGGGTCGTAAATGGTTTTGCTTACTTCTTCAAAATATATTCTGCTAATTATATCAAATAACAAGACAAAATGTCAACTTCTACCTTTGATGAAAACCACAAAACAAAACAAATCAAAATAAAACAATAGCCGAACAATAAAGAAACACAGTTTTCAAACATAAATTGATTAATATTACTTACGGGTAGCCATCGTTTATGTTCGTTTGATTAATTTATCGTTTGATAAGTGTTGACGATTTCGTTTATCTAAACCGTCTAAAGATAGGATAATATACATGTATGATAACTTACTAAACGAGTTACCGGATAAGAAATCACAATACCCATTTTCCGCTTGGGTAATGAAATATATATTTCAGGACCAAAATATCGTGTGTTCTTCCCTTTTTCCTGATTTTCATCTCTTTACCTTTTAACATGAATGAAGTTCGGTTAAACTTAATTTGGACACTCATACAATGATTCCGATTAAAGAAACAAGGGATGGTAAGTTGTGTAACATGTATAGACCTCCTTGCAAACTGTAATATTGTTACGGTCTAGTGGGTCGGGGGACTCTTAAGTATGCTGGAACTGTATGTTGGCACTCAGGCTTTCAAAGTATAAATGCAATCAGATACAGAAATGATGTGCTGTGTAGCTCTCCAAGTCATCTGATAGTAATCAGGCAACACCGTTTTAAACAGTTATAAAATTTATTCAACAGTTTATACTTTAAATAACAATTGTCAAACAATCATGAACCATTAATATCAGTAAACAGCTCTCATAATAAGTCAAGACAGCTCACAAGTAAATGATTTAGTACTGTTACACCTTTATAACAATATTTAGTACTGATGAACCAAAAAAAT
>NW_026862523.1:0-52396 GCF_026571515.1 Ruditapes philippinarum
AAAATTTGAATCCACTCCCTGCTGCGAGTAAAAATTTAAATTCTTTTTAATCAAACTTACCATTTAAAAAAACCTTTTATGGAAGAGATCTTTTTAAAATTTTTCTTTCCAAAAAAAATTTTAAAATTCAAAGGATTATGGCCCCAAAAAAAATTTTAAAATATTGCTTGTTATTAACTTTACTAAACCTTGAACTATTTAAAGATATTTCAAACGTGAACAATCATCTGAAAGCAGTTTCGATATTTTCGCCATCGCGGGGCCATGTTTAAATTGAAATTGATTTTGTTACTTACTTGTTAAGTGTTCGGATAAAGTAAATTTTGAAAATAAAAACCTTATTTTAATCATTTTTTGCCGTATCTAATGAATAAAGAACATTTAAATATTCAGGGGCGATATTGAAATTAGGAAAATAAGAAACCCCTTAAGAAAGTCCCAAAACGAAAAAAAAAAAGAAATGTTGCAGCTCGGTTTTGTAAATTGATTCCTGTTTTCAATGGACCGATGACACATCATAGCACCGGCTTTTAAGCAGGGAATTAAACATTTAAATTTTATGGAAATGGTAATTTTTTGAATTTGAAACAATTTTCCGCACACCACCCACATGGTGTTTATACGGCAAAATTGAATATTTTTTTTTTACAATTCATAGGATTTGGATTAATATTGTTGAATTCGTTAGAAAAAAATGTTTCCCAATGATGACGCGTTTTAAAATTTAATGTGTACTCTGTTATATTTCAGATTCAATATGATTCCAGAAAACTTGACTGAAGTTATTGTTTTGCAATCATATTTGAAAGACCTTTCACGTGGAGCTGATTGATTTTAAGATAAGGAGATTTTTAACTCTCTTTTGAATTCGGTTCAATCTATTAATACATGTTATCTTTAACCCAATTCTTATATAAGCTTTTAAATGGAGTTGATTACGTTCTTATTGGGTATATTGTAATAACGACTTCCCCAATTACTTAAAATCTGAATGTATCAAATGTTTTTTTTTGGGAAAACCTTTTCGTCTTGGGGGGTTTTTTTTGTAAAACCCCTTATTTAACAAAATATTTAAAAACAAATTTTTGCAAATACTGAAAGTAGGATTTTATTAAGAAAAAAATGAAAAAATTGGCTTCGAGTAAAATAAAATATAATTATAAATGCCAAAGTTATAATAAATAATTTGGGAATTTAAATGAAGTTTTAAGCAAAAAAAAATAATATTAATGATTGTAAATAAAAATTCCGCTGTGTTTTTTTAAAATGGAGACAAAATATAATGTATTATTTAACAAATATAGCAATCTTTTTACGCCCCGGAATTCCGGAATCGGGTTAACTTCTCTTTCATTAACATATTTCAGAAATATGTTTTTTAAATTGTTTTCTCTTGATTTTTGTAAAGAATCAGTATTGTTTTTTTGAATACTTAAAAAGAAAAGCCTTTTATCCAACAAGTTTTTGTTTTTTCCCTTTCATAAAATGTATGTGTAAAAACGGAATTTTTATCTTTATGTTTTAAACATTATTTTTTAAAATCTTTATAATGTATTTTCCCAAAAAGGAAAATAAATCCATTATTTAAAATGATTAAATAGAAAGCTTGAAGCTTGATCAGAATTATCATCAAAACATTGTTCACTTGCAATTTGTTTGAAGTGAATATTGTCCAATAAACTGAAAGGAAGAATGACGGAAACTATAACAATTAGAAAACATTAAGATTTCTGTGTACATAAAGCGAAAATTACAAAAGATAAAAAAGCAGAAACTAGTTGGTAAACAATTTGATATAGTTTAAGGTCATATAATCAGTCAAGCATCATTGGGTAAAAAAGAGAGAATTTGAACGAATCGTGATGTTACAATGCACCTTGACCTATGTCATTACATTGGTGTACATAATTCATGACGTTTAATGAAGTACCATTACGCACGCAACATTTAGATCTATTTTTTAAAAAAATTTTGCCATTCCTATTTAAAAAAAATTTAATCATTCTGGAATAACAAATGTAAAAGGTTTATATTGATTTTAATGATAGGATATTAATTTCAAGCATTTTAGAAAAAGCTTGTTTAAAACAATGGTTTGTCGAAAAAATTTCAGTTGTATTTTTTCAAAGTCTGAAAAATAAAGAATTATGTAGAATTTCTCTAAAAATTCGCTAAACATTTACAAAAAATTTTTTTAAACAAAAGGGTTTTGTTTTTTTAACCCGGGGAAAGAAGAAAAAAACAAAATTGATTCGTGTTTCTTTTTCAATTACAAAAAAAGCATTCTTTATTTCCTTTAGCTTTAAAATTTCAGTTAATTTAATAGGCATGCTTTCGAGTTAATTTGATTACTTTTCTTGTTATTAATACATATTTTTTATTTGAATGGGTAATTATTTACGGAGAAGAAATGTCTTAAGTTATCTTTGATTTTCATCCAAAAAGAGATCAAAACGTCGTAGTCATGCATTAAGCATTTTATAACAATTTAAGAATTTATTACATATTGAAATATAATCGGCAATATAAAAATTCAGTGTGTTACGTGGGCCTTGCAGCCTACTGTTGTTATGTGTATCGACACTAATGCAAGGTAGTACTGGTTGTCATGTTTTTTATTCACATTTTTGAAAAAGCTAGTTATGGAAATTGAAGTATTATATGCCATATTTTGGTCAAAATTTCGCACATGTCTGTGTAAAATTAATGTGCCAATGGTAATTTTATACAAACAAGTATGCCTCTGCTCTAGAATACTTTACATAAAGCTTTCAGTTCTAGACGATTTTTACGGTCCCGTGAAGTTTGCAAGAAAATGTTGTAATTAAGAATTATGTAACGTCCTTATGCATTTATTCCCCCCTATTGCTTGCACAGAAAATGTTAATATGCAAAATCGATCAGCCGATATAAAGACAGAAAGAAAACTGTAGGTATCTTTATAATCAAAAATATGTCTCAAACCCTCTTTTAAAACATTGATATAATTTCGTATTGATATATATTCATGCATTATTGAATGATATATACTTTTATACATGTATCAAGATCAAACTGTTGAACAATGTAATCTGCATGAGCTTCGTGAATCTATTTAGATGGTAACTTTTTAGACAATTTTCCTTTTAATTTTTTTTAAAAAAGATTCCCTTTAAAAACCAAAAAAAACAGCTGTTATAAAAAAACCTCTTGGTCCCGGTTGAAAACCTTCAAAAGTTAAATTTTTATTAAATTTAATTTTTTTAAAATTTTAATTTCTATCATTGGGGTTAAAAGAAGGGGGGAGATATTTCCCCAAAAAAAAAAAAAGACCATTCCACAAGGGTTTTCTTAGTTAAAAACACGAAAAGTTTTTAAAATTTTAAAAAAAAAAAAATTTCAAATTTTTGTATTTAGGGTTTTTTTACACCAAACCAAAGTCACACAAAAATGAAAAGTATCCAAATTTGGGGGTCTTTTACCTTGCTTTTGGCCCCTATTTTCCAAACGACAGTAAAAAAAATGCATTTGGATAAATTTGTTTTTAAAAATTGGGAAAATTTATAGGTTTTAAAATTTCCCCCGAAATTTTTGAAAGTTTTATAAATCTAAAAGCTTTTTGTCGAGGAATGGCAATTTTTCTTATAAAAATATTTTGGTAGAATAAAGTGGGAAAGTGTATCGAACGCTTTTCCAAACTTTTTCATCCAAAATTTTTAACCAAAAGCATTTTCGATTATAATTCATACTTTTTATCAATACTCAAGTCATTTACACGTAAATTTGGTTTGTTAAAATGGGAGAGGTAATACATTTTTGTTACAAAGGACATGTCTGTTTTGGGAAAATTATTATAAATATGATGGAAATTCTCAATCCCTGATAGAAAATTTGAAATGTCTTATAATCTTCAAACGAATTCATTTGGATGCATTTTAATGATATTTGGAATTATTTGTAAAAATTTATAAGTAAGGCAGGTTGTTAAGCGGAATCAAGAAACCAAAAAGTAACAGCTTGTTATGAACCCAAAACTTTTCTGACGAAAGAAAAATATGTTGTTTTTATTGGAATAAACCCAAAATTACAAGTCTCTTTTCTTAAAAAAACAAATACAATTTAATATGAAAAATTATCAATTTAAATTTTAAAAAAAATGGTAAAATTTTTCCTTAAAATTTAAATGTGATATTGATACATTTTTAAATTTTAAAAACCCCCTATACCCAAATTTAAAAACGGGCAAGAAATTTGCAAAATTAAACTTAAAAAAATATTTCTAAAGATTCTGTCAGGGGGTTTTTACATTTTTTCATTTTTTTTTAAAATTTTTATTTAGTTCCCCGGAAAACCCCAAAATAATTTTTTGTATATTCAAGATCCATACTTAAATTCCTTTTTTTCCTTCCCTTTTGGAAATTTACGGAAAATCAATTTAACCAAAATGAATTTCGTATTTGAATAAAAAAACGTGGGTTAAATTTATTTCCCTTTTTTAGAAAAGGGAAATTTTATTGCTAATTAAATTGGGTCAAAACATTGTATATATTGCAAAAAATATTAATGCGAAAAATGACAATGTTTTGTTTAAAATTTTTAACCCCAATTTTTGTTGACGTTAAAAATTTGTATTGGGAACCTTTAAAAAAAATAAAACAATTTTTTTCCCGTTAAAAAGATTTTGTTAAATTCAAACACATTTTTTTCCCCAAAAGACCAATAACGAAAAATATAAAAGTTTTATAAATTATAGTATTTTTTTCCCCAAATTTTATATTAAGAAATATTGTTGACATTTTTTCCCCCTCATTCCAAAAAAAAATTCTAACAAATTAGAACAATTGAAAATCAGTAAAGTAAAAAATATAAACCCAAAAAAAACCTTTGACACATTAGCACAAAAATTTGTGCGCTAAAAAAAGACAAAAATTTATCTTGCAACTAGATTCGTGTTTTGGGATCAAACATCTTTTTTAAAAACCTCGTAATTATATCAACAAAATTTATACAATTGTTTGTTAAATGCAAACTGTTTTATACATAGAGAACATCTCAATAAAAAAGGTTTTTCTTGAATATTTATTAAAAATTTTTAAAGGACATTATGCAAATCCAAAGGGATTAGGTAGTAAATTTGAATGTTAAAAATAATTTTTCATTTTTCCATAACTCCTTTTAATTTTTAAATTTACTTTTCATGAACTTGAAACTCAATACAAAAGGAAAAATTTCAAATTTTTTATCCAAATAACATCACATTCAGTTTTAAAAAAAGAGGGACACTTCTTTTTTTAAATTTTAGCCATACTTATTTTTCACTCCAAAAAAAGAAGTTATGGTCAATAATCATCATAAAAAATCAACCTTTTAAATATTGTCAATTCACTTAACTTTTACAATGTTAAATGAGCATTTTGTCATTTTTTTTTAAATTATAGGGATAAATATAAACATTTTCGGGAATTATATATATTTCAATAAATTTTGTTTAAAGTTTATTTTTTAAAATTTTGCTGAAACAGGTTAAAATTTTTTGGGAACCGTGTTGGTTCGCCGTTTTAAACCCAACAAGTAAAAAAACAAATTTATCTTTTAAAACCTTTTCTTTTATTGGCATCAATCGTAAATTTTGTGCATTATTCATCATTTATTTACACAAATTTTGTTATATTCATGTTTTCCATTTGAAAAAGACATTAATTCATCAACATCATTTTCGTTTTAAAAACATAATATTACCCATAAAAATTAAAAAAAACAAAACCAAGTATTGCTTTTTAAATTATACCTTTACAAAAATCATTTAAAATGCATCAGCAATAAAATTGGGGTTTAGGAAAAAGATAAAATTTTTTTTAAAACATTTATCTTCTCTTTAACGCCCGCTGAAAAATTTTAAAGTTATTCTAGTATTCATTAAAAAGATAAACCATTGGGCAAGTTAAACAAAATATACATGTATATACAAATTTCAACTTTGAACAAATTAACAATGGATAATTTGGTTGATTTTAATGTAACCATCGAAAATAATAATAGAAAGTGCAACATAATCTTAATTCATTTTCATTTTTCTAAGTATACTAAAAAGTTTTTATGTCTAGGAAAAAAAAGTTTCCAACCTCATACAAGGTATCATCATTTTAACTGTCAAAAAGTGAGATACGCAATTCATTTAAAAATAGATAGACCCCTTTTTATTCCCTATTTTTATAAAATCTTAGTAATTAAAAAATAAAGGGACATCAATGAATACATAAACCCAACCAGTTTGTTTCTTTGTTGTTAAGAGACCCATTAGGAATATCAGCCGTTCATAAATTTAAAAAAGGGGAAAAACAAAATGTATTTTTACAAATTTTTTATTACTTTTAAATCTTTTTTTTACGTTTTATAAAGCTGTATACAGAATTTTCTACTTATTAAAAAGCATTTTAAATTAACATTCCTTGGGGGACCCATTGGAAAAAACAAAAAAAAATTTTAATGATAGAAAAACAGTCACAAAACACCTTTCCGCCTTTTTCAGAATCGATTAAAGGGAAGCAAAATTAATGGGGTTTTTTTATTTCGGCATATTAAAATTAAAAAAGCGAGAGGACCCCGATAAGTATGCTTTTTGTATAATTTTTAAAAATATAATCATGAAATACAGAGCTTTAAAAAATATTTAGAATATGGAAATCTTATTACAAGTGATTTATTTACCACCACATATTTTTAATCCAATTTTTATTCGAACGTTTATATTCAAAAACGAATCCACAAAAACAGTTTATAAAAGAAATCATACCAGTTTGTAATTTTGATTTTAAAATGCATCAACTTTTTTTTTACTTTTACAAAACTTTCTTCATGAATTTTTAACACATTTTAAAAAATGCTGGGCCTAACAAAGATTTTTTATTCACCCCTTATGCAATTTATTTGACTTTCCCGAAAATCATACAAATTTTTTCAATTTTGCCCCTTTAGAAAAATTTTTCCCAGTTTATATTTGGAAAAAACTAACCAAAGTTTAACAAAATCAACGAAGTTCACAAAAAAAGGGTTTTGAAAAAAAATCCCAATGAAAAAGTTATTTTTTTTATTTAAAAACTCGAGTGTCGTTGCTATTTATAACAAAAATTTTCATTGTATAATGTATTAGATCAAAAATCCAAAAGTGTTTTTTATGAATGAAACATGTCGTTGAGAGTATGAAAGCAAAGATATTTGAGCGTTCAAAAAATTAATCATCTTTACAAACAATATTGGTAAATTCTGTATTGGGTCCCCTCACCTTGTTTTAAAGTTATTTTCATTATTTTTTAATTTAAATTTTGATATACTCTTTATTTTTAATTTCTCCAAAGGGTTAACTTATCTGATAGTTTTTGTAGTTGATTAAAACAACTTTAGTTATAACATAAAATTGATTAAAATAAATAAATAAATAAATAAAAAAATAAATAAATAAAATATGACATTCTAATAAACTGTTTTTGACTTTGACGTTTTTTTTATAAAGGACTACCCCGAATGTTTTCTAATTTCTTTTTACTTAATAGGATACAAATATTAAACTATTATAATGATTTAATTAATTCATTTTAAGTAACAATAAAAATGTAAAATAGTACCCCTCAAAATTTTTAAATTTTTTTAAAATGGTTTATTCTACGAGCATTAAAAAAAGCAAACTCCCTTTTTGCAAAAGCAGGTGCACCAGACCTTAGAGAAATAAGTTCCAAAAGTGTCAAAGATAATTAGGCCTTTGGGCATAGAATTTTAAATAAATTTAATATTTTAATTCTAGTGCAATAATTGTCCGCGGGTTTATAAATTAATAATTTGGGGGTTTTCTTTAGGGTTTTAGGGTCAAATTTTCAGTCCAATTTTTCCCTGCGAATCGTAAGGGCAAGTAAATTTGGTTCGAATGACTGGGGTCTATGCATTTTTAGCTTTTAAAAAGGTCTCTAAATTAAGCAGGTGAGATCGTTTTTACACCGAGCCAAAATCACTTTTCTCAAAAAACGCAAAACCCTTTAAAATATGATGGTGCGCCGTTTAAATAACACAATAAAGGGAAATTTCTCATAAATTTAAAAAAAAAATCTCAGAATATCATTTCAAGTAAATATGAACAAACTGAAAACTTTATTTCCCCTTTTTCAAAATTAAAACTAATGAATGACTACAAATAAGCTGTTTTTGTTTTTAACTAGACCCCACTTAAGTACAAATTTTTTAAAACTACAGAGAAATTATTATTGAAAATTTTTTTGTTTATTTTACATCTAAACTTTTCCCGACTTTTGGAAATAAGTCTTTTAATTTTTGATGTCGGATTGCTAAAAATTTAGTATGTAAATGTACCATGCAAGTTGTCATCAAGGATTGCCCTCTTCCAATGTTTTTTAAAACAATTTTTTTATAAATATATAGGTCACTCACTTATAGGATTTTTAAAAATGATGAAAATTTTATTCCCAATACAAGCTTTTTCGTCATAAGAATTTTTTCATCTATTGATAAAACATAATAAAACACAAATTTCCCCAAACCATTTCCCCATTTTTTAAAAATACACTTATTTATAATTTTACATCTTTTCATTTTTAATGTAGGTTTCTAATAAAAACGTTGGGCTGCAAATTAGGCGAGCCCTTTTGTGATTCCGGGTGGGGTAGGGCACTTTTTTTGTGATTGATAAGAAAACCCCTTTTTCGGTCTTGAGTGCTCCCTGGCAGTACAGAAGTTACAGTTCGTTTTAGTAATATAGCAAATAGTACTGGGAAAAGTTGACTCTGTCCCGGAAAATGCGGGGGCTAATGGCACGGGAATTCAGTTGGCTTTGTCGAGTCTCAGGTAAACACAACACCACAATATATCATTTCAACAAGACATAAACATTAGGGGATGGTGTTTTTGCATTTATTAAAAAAAATTAATATTTAAAAATTAATTAAATGACATATAAACTTTTTAAAAACGGGGAATAATCTTTAGGCATTGCAGAAAAAAAATGATTTGAATAATTTTTGTGTCTGGTACTTTGCTAAAAATCGCTATCTCTGATTTATAAATTATTATTTGCGTTGCAGAAAAATAAATGAATTGTAATTGCCTTAAAAGATAACTGAGTACAATAATTCCGCCAAATTTATTGCACCTGTTAGTCCTTATAACCTCAATACATTTTTGATGTACATTTTATATGTATACCATTGCTTTGTTCTTATATTTTCGGTGATTTTGGAAACCAATTACAGAGACCTTTAATGTCTTCATAGCATGTATATAAATATTAAAATGTGTCAAACAGTTTATAACTATTTATTGAATAATGATAAATGTAGTAAAAACAGTTTTTTTACAATGCCCTGATAAAAAAATGATGTTGAATTTTATGCTTACACTGATATGTTGTTAGGCATAGATGGAGAATTGATGTTCATTACTGCTGTACATAGATGATAAGATGTATCACTATAATCAGTTCAGTAAAATAAAGAAAACGTAATCCCTAAAGAACGCATAAAACGACAAAGTTGAAAATATTGCAAACTCGGTTTGATTGAGTCTGTTCATGAACGCTACTGGAAAGTGCAATTTACCGTCCACGAACCTTTAGCAGAATTCAAAATTTAAACACGGAAATGGTGAACTTTGCACACATATTGTTGTTTGACGAGGATCCCCAGAGGAATATCGTTCCGTAGTTTTACCTTTTGGCGTTTACACATGTTTTCCCCTAATGTACATTAAAAACTTTGATTGTTGTACATTTCCAAATCCTGTTTTCTAGAATAAGTAGAATCTTTGAAAAAAGTATACATCAAACAAATATATCGCATTTCCAAAACTTTATAATTCAACCAAATTAATGTATTTTGTAAATAAATTGTATATATAATTTTATTTCATTCCGAAACATTTGTTCAAAGCTTATATGTATAAGAATATATCATCAAAACTTCCATTATATACCGTCTTTTTCTTACTAGTGATTTGTCTTAAATCATTGATATAACTTATTCCCTAGGTATTACATTCTGTTAGATAATGAAAGAGATAAATAACGTCTTCTGTTGTATATAAGAAAGATATTGGCTTACAATTATTCTGTATTAACTCCTGATAACTTATTTGTCAATTGAATTATTTCGTTCCTGGAAAGGTGCTCGCTCTGCTTTGCTCTGATCTGTAGGTATAAACATTCATGTTTTTTTTATTATTTAAATTACAATTCCTTTATCTGAATTCATGCTACATATTTGTTAAAATAATCAACTTAAAAATATATTGGGTCTTAAGTTTTAATAAGCAATTGAAAATATTGTATAAGATTATCCAAATTATACTCTTCAACACTGATATAAATGTGCCCATTGTAGACAAATGAATTTTAATTTTACTTTTATATGACATTATTCCCATCTTAAGGCATATATGGAGTGAACAGGTATAAGTAAAAGCAAGTTTACATTTTGCCATACTTTCTTTCAATTTTATAATTTACTTCGAATGAACGCTAACTATCTAAGGTGGTTCAATGGGATTTCTTTAAATATCCACCAGAATTTACCTCTAATGTTCAATTTATAAACAAGTGGGTAAGTCTTTTATATTTTAAGCAGATTTATCTTTTGTCCTAAACATTTTGCATTATCAAATGTTTGTCAATCACCATTATAACAGTCATCCTCTAGAAATAAATAGTCAATTCAGTTCAACTGACAATGAAAAATGAGCATAATGTCACTTTAATAACCTATCTTGGCTTCTACAGTCTCTGAGAGAAAAAAAAACATCACGAAAAATTGTAATCATACTTTGTGTAAGATTCGCCCTATGCAATAGATCTGTACTTCCTTAATCGTATAAAGTCACAAGGTTGTATATTTAAAGAAAATCAATACTTTCTTATAACAAAATAAAAACCGGATCAAGTCGTATAACTACTATCATTAATTGACATATTCTTCCTGTAAAATACATGCTATCCATTAGCAAACAGTGGGTGTGCAAAGAAGTGTATGGATAAACATGTAAGATTAGATGTTTTTCTGAAATTTTCATTGTAAATGGTGGGGGGATTGCAATTTTCCCGCTAAGGGATTGGGGCATCAAAATTCACCACCGTTTACCCGGCGTGTTTTGTAAAGAAAATTTAAGGGTTTTGAATTTTTGGGTTACATTCTTAGCTCAGCCTCTTGTGTTGTTTTGCTTAATTTGGAAACTCGGGTTGCCAAAAACATACTTCCTGATTTTTGGCATATTACCAAATTTTTTGAGTGTTTACCCAAACCAACCAAACCCAAAAATTATACGGTTAATTCTACATTTTGTATAAAATAAAATGGTTTTGTTTTTACGCTTTAAAACATTGCTTCATACATGTTTTCATTCCAATAGTTACGAAATGTATTTTTGTCTTGCTTTCATTGAACGCCGCCTTTCCTTGTTGATCTTGTTTATCATGTTTTGTACAAAGGAACGTATTATGGATAAAGACCTATAGATAAATACATTAAAGAGTCCATCCACTAAGCTTGATAGGGAAACCATCAGCTTTGTAATACAAGGGCTGCTAGTTCGATTCTCGGGTAAGACGAAATTTGCTGTCACAATTTATGTCGGCCATTGATTCTAATGATCATTTGCCTCTCACTGCAGATAAGAAAAATCATGTGACATTAGTAGTCGGTCACTTGCGGAGAAATTGAAATCCAGACAAGCCGGTTAAGTAGACCTCACGCTGAGATAGACCAAAATCTATTTAAAAATAGGCGTAGAAATCAGACACACAAACACATTATAGAATTATAAATATTGTATTAAGTCAAATAAGCATTATCTGTAACATGAAAACATGCGAATACATTAGCTAACTTGGTTATAACATCGCAGAGAACATGTTGCGTTCACACGGCGATGTAAACTATTAGGTAGATTTATTGTCTAAGACCGACGACGTGACACGTTCTATACAATTGACATATGGGGTAAGGAATGACTTTTACCGTAACACATTCATCATTCAAGGACAAACATCTTAGTTTAATTAGAATCAATGGAAGTAAGATAAATAAATTAATTTGTTTTACAAACCTTGACTTCCAACCTAAAAATCATTGTACATAAACAATCAATTTGAATGTTTAGTGTATCACAAACGTCTTGTATATGATTACAATCATCATATCTAAATAAAAGAGAAACTTATTGTTACAGGTATGAATTTTCTGGCAATTTTCTTTTGAGACAATATTACAATTGGCATGAGTTTAAAGAAACTCCACTAAGGTTCAAAAGCATAAAAACATAGAATTTGAATTCTTATAAAGATCAAATGCGGCAATTTAATCAAGAAAATATGCAAAAGATATTTCAGAAATATACTCATTTTGGAAAAACGAAGTGAGCAAATGATCTGAAATTTCTCACACGAGCTATTGGTCTACACCTACATTAAATGGAATATTAATCTCGAAAAAAAAATTTCAAGTCCCGTCATGTCAAAAGACCTCAGTTGAGTCCCTTTATTAAAGTCAATAAGGAAAAGTGACACTCACTGAACAAAGCTACACTTAAATACAGTATGGCACCCAGCGGGGCAGGCAACGTTCGATCAAAAACAAAGAACGGGATGTGGTGGCGGCTTAAGATTATAAGTGCAACGTTAATAGTTTCGAGAATGATTTTCGAAAGAGTCTGTGTGATAAAGTAATGCCATTAATATTATTATGGAAAATTGCATTTCTGCTATACATATCAAAATACTATTTGTTTGAAGCTTTTCTGTTATGCGTGCAACACATTTTAAACATAAACATTTTTGTATTACATTATATTTGGTTTATTATCTGAAATATAAGATAAAATGATTGCTACAAGTTGGTATCGTTTGCTCGCATAATACAGCATTTTTATCTCGAAATATTTCTGTTATTCTGCTTAGCGTGGACAATTACCTTAGAGAAAAAAAAGCTTAAGGCTTTGCTTTGCACGTTTCTCAAGTTAACCAATTAGCGTTTATTTTTACAAATATTTGAAAATATCTAAAAAAGGTGAAGAAACAAATAACACTATTTTCGTTTAAAGTACCACGTGCTGATAAAATTGTTGGGTGAGTTCTAAACAGGAAAAGGTTGGGAGCCTTTGGAGACTTTGTTTATAAGCGTAACTTTTTCAGTGTCTCTTCACTTTCTCCCAATGTTTAATGTCTCTCAGCACTTTCATTTGGGTATTTCACTTGGATCGTTTGTGTTCACCTATCATTTTAATGTAAATTTTATACCAGACATGAAGCCCTTCTCAACTCTTGAATACATATAAAGGGTCAATATAAACATATAAAATGAGGAAAAATTAATCACCCTTAAAAAAATGTTGCATGTTTTATTAATTTTTTCTGTTACCCGCCTGTCCCTTTATAAAGGGTTCATAAAAGTGTAACCCCCCCCACAAAATTTTCACTTTTTAATTTTTGTTTCACCTATTTTTCTCGTTAAGGGCACACAAATTTTACTTTGGGACCATATGTCTCTTTTTGTGGAATGGCACAAATATGTCATATTACCAATACCGTCTATAAACAGGCTCAATCAAACCGAGCCCACAACATCTTCAATTTTGCCGTGTTGGGTTTTATTAAGAAATTCTGTTTTCCTCTATGATATTGAAATCAATTTAAAGTTATCGTGATCACATGCATTTAAAAAAAGGCATAGCAGGAACAGATGTTTATGAATAATCATTTGGTTGTACAATGCAAGTTTTGCTAAATTGAACACATCGAGTTTAGTGTTTTGTAATCGTTTTGCTCTTCTTTTTTTAGACAATTAACCATATATATCAGCAAATATAGCTTTCCTAGTTTTAGAGAAAAAGTCCGTCATCACGAGATTGTCTCGTTATTACAGATTATAACGACTAAGTATCTCGTAATAACGAAATAAATTTGTCGCAATTACCAGATAAGAATTAAAACAAGCGTCCATAGTTATATAATGATAAAACATTTGTTTATTTTTCTTTGATGTGATGTCTGTCCATGTCTGAGCATGTACTACAAAACGTTGAACTTGCTTTTATTGGTGTCTTGCATGTCATTGCAACTTTTGTATCGCTACCTTGGTTAAAAACTGTAAATGTTTTGTCTTATGATGCTCATACAAGTGTTAGGTTAAATACAATATCATAAATCAATTAATAAAAATAAAAATATTTAAAAAAAAATATTTATTGTATTTTGATAAAAACAATTACAAAGAGGTATTTGTGATTGTAGTGGTTATATGAGATAAGCAAGGTTTATTTACTTAGCAGTCGTCCATCATACAAGAGACAAACATTCTACCAAATCAGAAAAAAATCGCTTTAAGCTAAAGAAAGAACTATGACAGATAAGTCAATAGAAATAGAAACACATAAGCCTAGTTACTTGTTGTGTAAGTTATATCGCTATTTATTTTATAAGAATCAACAAAAAATCTTTAAAAAATCGTTACGATAAATGGTTGTTTCAAAATATATTAACATATATACTTAAATCTGCATCCAGATGTACCGACATATTTCAAGAAAAATAAACTTTACAAAAAGTACTGAGATCCTAATAAAACTTGAAAAATAAAGATAAAAAAATATTTTTCCATTTTATGTGCAATTAGACCAATTTTTTAGTTTTTTTAAACCCCATTTTATTGACAAACCTACGTGGAAATCAATTATTTTTAAAAAGCAGTTCATAATTTTATACTAACTTTCTTATTTAACGTTTACAATCTTCTAAACGTAGACTACACTTGTCGCCATACATCACACATCTTTTGTTAAAACATATAAAATTTCCGCGAATAACGGCATGACTCGTGCATTTTATAAATATTTTCCCTTCTTTTGTTTATCATATCATGTTTAACAATATCTCACAGACAGTTGGGCGTCCATCTTTGCATTTTTCGCAATAGATATCAAGGACTCGAGTTTAAAACTTACAAAGCCAATGAAACGACGTCATCTTAAGTTCGCAATTCATTAAAAAGTTGCGAAAAAAATTTCTGTCATGATAAATAGGGTGAAAATGTGTTGGCTTGTGTAACCTTTAAAATACAGTGGATATGTGTGTGAAAAGAAACCCTGATGAACTAATGCTGAAAATATAAACGCATTTACGAGTTTTAAATAGAAACAGCTTTTGTCTTTATTATCTCATTTGTTTATTACTTAATCGGCAGTAGGTAGGATACGTAATAGAAATAGAACATCCTAATATGGACATCGATAGCGAAAATAAACTCTGCTTGAAAAGTTTCGTTAACATAGTGATCTCCCTTGGTTTTATTGTGTTTTTATTATTCGTGGTCAATTCCTACGCACCAAAACACCAAACCGGTGTCAAGTAGCCGATAAATAACATTCAGACAGATTAGTTTTCATTAAATGAAACTGTCTGACTCTCGAACAGTTACGTCAACAAGTAGACACACCCGTGGATATAGTATTGCGTTAATTATAAAATAGACAAAGATTGAGTCTCGACATTTTCAATTTTCTGCCAATAAAGAATTAATTGACATAAACCTTAATAATATTATGAAATCATTTTTTTTCAAAATGCGCTCCTAAAGCCACACCGTCCTTGAGCAGTACTGATAAAGCAACAACTCAAATATGATTTACAACCAGTGTTTTTTTATACTAAATTAATCTAAAAAGTATAAAATATTGTCAAATGATGTTTTTTAAAAAAAATGTAGTTTACAGTTATTTATGTTGATATCGTAAATACCGGCGCGTTCAACAATAAATCTTGTTCATTTTCTTAGCAATAAAGCATGTTAAGAATGATTTATAGATATATTTACTGTCTTTAAGTTTATTTTCTGACCTCATAAATCTTACCTGTATATTTTACGCCTAGCTGAAATAGAAGTTTATTTGTTTTAAGAACGAAATATCAGATTTATTCTAAAAATGCATACTTTAACAGGTGGAATGATATTTATCTTGATAAAAATACACTTATTAATTTAAAATTTAATGCAAACATTCTAAAAGGACCCCCATTTTCACAAAATAGAGAGAAATAGAATCCCTGAAGTAAGTCAAAAATTGAAAATGTTGCAGGCTCGGTTTGATTGAGCCAGTTCATAGACAGAACTGGAAAGTGCAAAGTACTCTCAACACCCCCTAACACCGGATTAAGCAGTATTCAACATTTTAACATGTTATGGTATCATTTTGAATTAACACAGGAAGAAACTAGAAGATTTGTGTAACAATAAAAAATAATAAATTGTTTACAAAAGTCGTTCGCTCAATCATAATCATTGTAATTGTACAAAATGACCAAAGAGGCTTTTAACTCAAATCAAGCTAATAACTGCACACAAAAAATCGGATTTCAAGTTAATTTCAAATTTACAAGTATTTTATCGTTTTTTAGAGTCAAACTTCATCTATGTAGGAGCGATGACTTCTGGGTGTTGACCTGCCTTTCTTCTCATTTCTTTCTTGTGTTAAACTACAGTACATAAAGCTGAGATATTTGAAATGAAGCATTGCCTTGCGGACTGCATGGTTAAATTAAGAGTCTTCATCTTTGACTACAGAGTCCAGAGCTAAGTTTTCAGGCATGTGGCATCACAATGTATCTCCCTATAAAATGTAATATGTGTTTCTTGGTCAGAACTAACCGCGTCCTTTGGTTTGCAACATTTATGGAACATTAGCCGACTGCAGTTGCCCCATTACTTCCTAATCTGTATATGACACAAATATTAGATACTATAACGGAATCGATCTTTCTGATAAATGCCAATATTGCTTTAGCAATCGGCTTTCCTATCTTTAATAAAAGAACAAAAATAGAACATTTGTTATGACATAAATGAACAAGTGGGTATTAAAGGAAATTGCCTTAATTCATAAAAATGTATATGTCTTATAAGATACAAAAGCATTTCATTATTTTCACTGCCAAAAAGCTATAAAAGTCTATTGGACATTCGGAAATATATTGCTTCCCTGATTGAAGCCCACTTAACAAAAAATAAATTAAAGTATTTCCAATTAAAGATAAGGTCATCTAGTGATTTATTTTCTCTATCTATTTGGTGATAGAAACCTTTGAAAATGCTGACAATTTACATCAAATAATTGAAACAGTATTGCTTATAAAGCTATTAAATCATTCAGGTCAATTTTGTAAAATTAGTTGTTTGTAATTCTGATATAGTATAGTGACACTTACAGAATAGTCATTTCAGGAACCTTAACAGAATTAAATGTTCTTGGTGTCGATGTTTTAACGAAGTGTATTGAACTAATGCCAAACAAAAACTTTGAAGAAAACCGCGAACCGCTGATCAAGAAAAACGCATGCATATCAAGAGGCGCTAGAAAGACGATACCTAACTGATGAAAACCAAAACATATAGCCTACTAGAAAAAAACGTACACAATTAACAAGAAAAACAAATATATTTATATCACTACATAAAGACCGTCCAAAATCAAATAATTTGAGACATAAAGTAATTATGCAAAATAATCGATAATTAAAAGATTTTAGTAAACGAAAATGCTTCACATCAGTTCTTGAATATTACATACATTTAAAGTCAACGATTATTAAGTACATTGTGACCTTTTTTCTATGTCTTAAAATACTGTTATTTATAAAACACTTTGAATACTCGTACAAGGTGTAAGGTAAGAAGTTTAAAATAGGTATTTTGATTAAGCTTTGTCTTTTGTTTTTCCCTGTTATATTTATATCAGAGTATGTTGCTCAGAAAAAAATGTACTTGATATATATCATTTGATAAATAATTTTATGAAGTATACCTTCATGCTGAGTAATAAAGTATTTAAATACTACAATATTAGTCTGGCTTAAGGTTAATTCGCTTATAAATCTAGATTTTTTAGCTAAAGTCTACATCGTCTCAGACAAAAATGCGCTGGAAAATGACAGGGGGCACGGTTCTAAACGGCTTTTAGTCTAACATTAAAACAATGTGACTATAAAAATGTAAATATTTTAATATTTACTTTTCCAAATCTACAAGAGTGACTGTTTCAGGTTTAATTTTCGGTTAAAATAATATTAATATAGTAACATCATCTACTTTGGTCTGAACCTTCATTTTACATACAATTTATGTCTTGCTGAACGACGCCTTAAAAAGCCGGCCGCTGATTGGCTGAAAAGCCTTTGTCTCCTTTGTCGTGATTGGCTTATAATTTAATTGCAACATTTAATCTGTTTTTGGTGTTGAATCATTCTTCAACACTAACCATATCGGCGACGTTAATGCTAAGTGTTTGGGGTTCTTTTTTGAGGGGGAGGGGGGTAACCGGAACATTTTAGACTATTTATTTTGTCGGAATATCTGAAAGAAATATATTATTCTTGGATACGAATTCTGTAAGAGGGACGACATAATCTGAAAATGATTTTCCACTTCAACATGAAAAACGAAACAATCTCAAAATAAACTTTTTGTTATTAAGACATGAATCAGCTGATGTTCACGAGTGAAATAAAATATAAAGTAAACTAGAGATACTATAATAGCCTTGATCTTAAATGTATCTTATACTAACTTTTTTTATAGTGTCATGCTTTTGTAATCTATTAATATAGTATAACAGAATCACGCGTTCACGTTTGTTATCTCAGTCAAATTATGATATAACAATGTTTTGTTCGTGCATTGTCGATTGATATTTCAAGGTTCAAACTTAAAGGGCTCCATTGAGGTTTTTTGACATGACGGGACTGGAAATGAGTTTTCGAGATTATTGTTCCATTTGATGTAGGCCTTGGCTAATAACTTATGTGTAAAATTTCAGATAATTTATCACTCTGCTTTTTTTGAATGATTATTCAAATTGTGAAAAATAATCCAATTAGAAAAAGCGTTGACACGTTTTTTCCACACAAATCGAGCTGAAATAGAACAAAAATCGTGAGATAAAATAGAAAAAAAAATACGATTTTCAATATAGTCATTAATATTTAGTCATATTTTTAAAATTATCTTTTGCACATCTTTATTTTGATCTATTTAAGGAATTCAAATTTTATGATTTTAATTTTTTTTTTAATTTTTAAATTGTACATGATTTTGTTAGATCGCGCAAAATATCAACATCAATTCAAACAAAATCATATTATTTTTCCTCAAAATATTACAAAGTGATATAAAGGCACACATATGTTTGATATGTATATAGAAGGAATATTTCAGTTTTCCTTTCGCCCATTCCAATCTGTTCTTCATTAAATATTATATATTACATTTATACGAAAAAATGCAAACCTTTATACTAACTAAATGTAATGATTTTTGAAAATGAAACCGGAATATTTAAAAAAGAAAACTGTTTTTTTTAACATAACTTACACTTGTACAATATCGGACACTCGCTAAATGACCTTGACTTCATTTCCGTGTCATTGTGACCTAGAAAAATGTGTTTAAACTAACCTAGAAACACCCGTAGTTGAACCCGTAGTTGAACTTTATACGATAATGATGGACATAAACTTTTGAAGACCTTACAAAATGGCTTATATTATGGGGATGACACACTTATGTCAAGGCTATGATTTGTTATTGTTTCATATACTTAAATGTCAAGCCACGTACAACACAGGCGTGTTTAAAGGCACATTATGCTTCAGAAGTCCATTTTTTATAGAAATGCAAATCATGTGTTTAATAATGTTTTGAAAATGGATTAAGAGCATGTTAGATTTTTATAAACTGAAAAAGTTGCATGGAAAGTGAAGTTATGTAAATGTGTCGTAAAGGTAGCAAAATGTAAACAAAATAGAATTTTGACTTCCATACCAAATACTCATTCACGATGATTATACCTATTGGAAACAGAGCCAAGAAAGTAAAGGATAGTGCATCTATTTTGCAAATGAGTATTTGTTTTTGAAACTGTAACAAGATACCAAGAAATATATTTTTTAGAAATGAAAATGATAGCATTTCCGAGGCAGATGGGCCTTTAATGAAAACCGGATTGCTAAATTTTTATCATTTGTCTCATTACTAATATATAATATTAATTGAAACAGAAATGCGAACTTTTTTGTACTTCATGTATGAAGTATAAAAAATATTTTTGGAATTTATCCTAATGTTATTATCGTTTACATTATATTGAAGTGTTCTCATGTACATATTCATCAGAAATAACACAGTTTATTCGGTCGTAATGTTTTTGTTTTCACCTAAACTTCCGGTAAAATAATGGAGCTATTTACCGTTCTTGTCCCGTTGTTTTCCCGGACAGATACAGTGTTTGCTTAGTACATGTGTTTAGAAAATATGACTTAGATTGAATTAAAACTAGTGTAAGTATTAGTGTACTAAGCTTTTTATACAAGTGTGTATTAAGTTCAAAGAACGACAACTATGTATGTATTAATGACACTGTACGTACTTGAATAATTACGATCTCTGTTTATATTACTCTCTGAATGAAAAACATCAGCGAAAGGCCATTATTTATGAAAACATTACTTATTTACACCTGTTACCTCCGTTTAAGACAATTAAGCGGACGGTGACATCTGTAATTGTAGTGTCCGCTTTTCCGTGTCAAATGTGATGAACTTGTTATGTCAGCCGAGGCAGGATTTACAGCAAAATATGAAAATAAAACAGCAATAAAGTTAATGAAGTGTTGTTATGAAAAAAGCAAAACAAAACACATCGGACTTTTCAATATAATTATTTATATTTTTTTTAAAGTGACCTTCAAACAATCTCTTGGTTTGTTGTTATTTACAATATACAACGTACTGAAATAAGGCCTGCATAATTCAGCAGAAAACGGACTGTTTAAAGGGCTCGGCATGAGGTCCAAATAGAAGAATTTTCTGTTTATCATACATGTATATACATTTATGATATAAAGCTATATCTGAAATATTGTCATAAGATTTCTTACATGTTTTTGACTTTTCAACACGCCCGTTTAACTCACAACGAGTGAAAAATGTCCATCGGTTAAAATGTTGTGAGCAACTTCCGTTCCTCGTTGTGAGCACCCATCTTTGACGAGTGACACGATAAACAAGATGAGTTTTTCATAATTTTTGAAGATTTCAGACATTTATGTAAAAATATTGGAATGCAGTTAGCTAGCCATATGTTTTCCGAGTATGCACGTGTAAAGATATTGCCTGTTGGTGGACAATTTGATGGAAATACCGTGCGACGCAGTCACTCGGGGTAGCAGGAAAACTGGAGGCAACTTCTCTTTGGACCTAATTTAACATTGAAAACGTCGATTCTGGTGACGTTTTGTGCGTTCTAACCTAAAACAGATGCCCAAAAGTATTCAGCGTAAATTATTATCTGAAAGTCTTCGTAGAAACGAAGAATAACTCTTTTTTGCTTTAATCCTCGTTGTGAGCACCATAACCTCGTTGTGAGCAAGACAAGCGCAGTGCTTGTCTGGTTTTAATATGTAATTCAAAATGGCAAGAATACAATTTTCAATCTACTAAAAGCAATCAAAACGTTTTTGTACAATAGTTTTTCTTTGCAATAGTTCTTTCTTTTTTTTTTTTGAAAATTATTCTTCATATTCACAAGTCATCAGAAGAATAACAGAAGAACTAATCAGTGGAGGTAAATCAGGTATTTTATTTCGTATACTCTAGTGTGGCACGAGTGAACATCACGGGTGTTTATGATATTTTCAACAATTTCACAATCTGTGTGATACACACATACATGTGTTTATCCTGAGCTGAAGACTGACCAAATAATGTAAAACAAGAACTATCTCGGTAAGTTGACAATGCCCCTGAAGTGTTGCTTTGTCCTTTGATTTATGCACCAGATAGATTGTTTGTTTTTGGACAATTAGATCTTCAATGTGAAGGTAATTCAAGGTCAAGGTGAAATAAATATAAGTCAGTTGGAAGGTCTTGTCCAAAGAGGCATTGTGTCAAAATATGAATTAATTCAACTTACTTATAAAGAAGTTATGACCAATGTTAAAGTTTTTGATGTGTTGTGCCTTAACCTTATGCCAGGACATTATGGTCAATCTTAAATGTTTTTGAAAATTTGACCTTCAAGGTAAAGGCCATTCAGAGGTCAAGGTAAAAAAATACAGGTCCGTAGGAAGGTGCTAAGGGATGTTGTGTTCAAATATGAATCAAATCCGTTTACTAATAAGGAAGTTATGGCCAATGTTAAAGTTTTCGGACAGATTGACGGACTTACAGACGGACATTTCAAAACTAATATGCCCCCATCTGGGGTACGTACAACGCCTTGCAAAGAAATGCTGCTGTGCAAAAACGTTTTAATTGCTGTGGTAGATTGAAAATTATATTTTCACCATTTGAATTACATATTACAACCATACACGCACTGCTCTTGTCTTGCTTACAACGAGGTTATGGTGCTCACAACGAGGATTAAAGCAAAAAAGGGTATATCTCCGTTTCTATGAAGACTTTCACATAATAAGTTACGCTGAAGACTTGTGGGCATCTGTTTTAGGATAGAATGCACAGAACGTCACCAGAATCGACGTTTTCAATGTTGAATAAGGTCCAAAGAGAAGTTTTCTCCAGTTTTCCTGCTACCCCGAGTGACTGCGTCGCACAGTATTTCCATCAAATTGTCCACCAACAGGCAATATCTTTACATGTGCATACTCAAAAAACACATCGCAAGCTAACTGCATTCCAATATTTTTACATAAATGTCTGTAATCTTCAAAAATTATGAAAAACTCATCTTGTTTATCGTGTCACTCGTCAAAGATGGGTGCTCACAGCGAGGAACGGAAGTTGCTCACAACATTTTAACCGATGGACATTTTTCACTCGTTGTGAGTTAAACGGGCGTGTTTCAAGTTTCTTTATTCATGGGCGATGGCCCTATCGGAACACCGTACGAAACATATTACTATATCTCTGCAATTACTTGAGTGATATGATTGTTTTACGTAATGGCTGATAACGAAGTATTCCGGAATTTTTTTTTTATTATGAATGTTATGAATGTAAATTTATAAATATGTCAAATAAAATTAAACTTAAAATATTGTTTTAATACATTGTATATAAAATAATCGTTAATAAATGTTCAGTTACTATGCTTTTCGTCTGCGCTGTTATCCTAATGTCTGAATATTTCACTGCCATTTTCATTTATTTTTTTAAATGCACAAAAAAATCAGTAGGGCAAAGTTTAGTTTTCAATTACGCCTCAAGCGTAATTCACAGTCTGGCTTAAACACAACTGAAAAGGGTTTAAACTTACTTTAAATACATGTATATTAATTGCAAAGAAGTGATGATTTCGTGCAGATTACGATAAAAGTCACGAGAGAAAAGAATATAACACTGCCTATCCATCTGTGAAGTAGTAACCTTTAACTTAACTTACAACCAGATAACGTGAAGTTAGTCTCAGCTTACGGCCTATATCTTCACGATTATTGTTATTTGTCAATTACCACATCTCTATCCGCACAAAACTAAAACACGCATATACTTAAAAGATAGTGTTTCCATCTTTAAACTTTTTACCCTTTTTGCAATATATAAAAGTGCTGACATATAAAGACAAACACTGTGTTGAACTTAAAGTTAATTGGACTTAATGTTAAACTTAATGTTAAAAATCTGAAAAGTGAAGAGATTAATTTGTGAAAGGATACAATATTCAGTGTGGATATATCACTAATTTGTTAATATACCTGGGAGAAACAAATTTAATAACTGCATTCAAATTTCAAAGGTGAACAAATGAAACGGTAAGATACTAGCTGTAGAACGTGGTTTTATATATAAGTATATTATGTAATACATATAAATAAATGTATAAATGAATAAATGCTTGAACATAGTATGTTCGCATTATATTTGCTTTACAATAGCATCTGTTAGATTCATTAAGTAGTACAGTCAAACCGGTATTTAACGACATCCTGTCAGGGGACATTTCGACGAAAATGTATTCATTGAAAACTGTTCTCTGAAATTACGTAATATACTTTCATACAAACGATTATAAAAACGATTGTTTAAGAGTGATATTTAGCGCATTTAAGAAATTTTAGCGTGAGTATTTTTACGGAAAAAAGATATTTTTATGAAATTCTGTGACCTTTTTGTGCTTGTATGTTAAGGTAACTGTATGGATAAATATAAGTGACTGATTTCTTTTATAAGCTATAGAAAAAATATCATGATATTACAAGTATAATTATGATAGTATGATAAATGTTTATTTTCTCACTCAATACAGCAAACTGTAATATATGTGGTGTTTTATAATATTGTTAGTAATTCATCCAAAACTTTAACAGATTTTCAACGCTATGTCATAATATATTTCAAGTTAAATGATCATTTTAAGATGTCATAAATTGCACTTATTCGTGTGCATATCAATATCATTAAAGTAATACAATACATTAATGTCACCGTCCGGGATTATTAAAACAGCTTGATGCAGACGATAATTTATAACACATTAGCTGGGTTGCTTTTGGCAATGTTGTTCGGATAGTAAATACCATATTGTACTACTTATTTAACTATGACACATTGATGTATCTATCAAAATTATTTAGCCATGAAATTAGCGACATATAATTAGATCAATGATAAAGTTTGTTTACCAACTTCCTTTATAATTTTGTGAATGTATGATGTGAGGTTAGTGACAGATTAAAATGGTGAAACACCGATTGCTTTTACGGTATTTCGAAGTACGTGTCGTATTATAAAACCATTGTTTTAAATCTGTGGAACGGTGACACAGTGTTTAATGTTCTGCTTTTTTATGACTTCTGTTGAAAAATTTGCAGTAATTCAAAAGTCAAGTCAAAATATTTAGTATCATAAAAATATATAATTATACGGTTTATGCAAACACATCATTTGGCGGTTTTGTGTCACTACAATTGACATTTCTGTATTACAGATTTACAATTTGAGTAGAATATCTAGTATGTATAATAATTTATAAATAATATATATGTATTAATTCCATCGTAAAAAAATGTGTATAATAAACCAAGTCACACATCGCACGATAAATGTAGATTTAATCCTTACCCTGCCGGGACAAAAAGTGATTAGCGTTTATTGCCGGTCAAGAGACCGGTAAGCATGCACATCAGTGCAATCTAATTAGGCTCAATACTGTAAACAGCTCATTTTATGTTGCACTAATAAGGAAAACCCTTTAAACTTAGAATGAACTGTATGGCAAGTCCTTTTAAAAATCAGCAGGCAAGAGTTACCTAGGCCACTTATTTTGAAACTGGTGCTAAATTATGGCGGCTGATTCATGCCATGTCGTATTTTCGCTCCGCGGGGCGCTAGGCGGAAACACGAGAATACGACGATCTTTGCCTGGTGTCCCTCGCAGCAAAAAATACGACGTGGCACAACTCAGCCACCATACTAAATCATGACTAACGTGAAACACGCACAACAGCGAGAAAATCCTGGCCACTATCTCTATTTCAAACTAACAAATTTTATGTTTCCTACATTTTACAACTCTGGTGTAAGTAATGTATCATTTAATTTAGGCTTTTGATAACTTTTTGATATACTTAATTGCATATCATAAACATTTTTTAAACATCAGTCATAATTAATTGCATGATATAAGGCATTTATTATGCAAGCAATAAAATACATCAAAATTAGTTGCCATGGATACATTTTAAACTTAAGAAAAAAACGTTAGATTATACAATAATACCATCTTGAAAATGAAATGTCTTCTCTTCATTGATAATTCATCTGAACAGACAGGTTATTTTATTTGTTTCATGAGTGTTGCGCGTAGGAATATAACAAAAAAAATGCGCACTTTGTAAATTCATTTCGCGTATTGTTGTCTCATAAATTATGTAAATTGACACATTTAAATGTTCAATTAATGACAGTGTCATTTTGTTATGCACGTGGTTGCATATTATTTGCATGTTAAAGGTATTCAACCGAAATTGTTATTTTCTTTATTAGAAATATGCTGCATGCGTTGTTTGTAATAACTTGGGATATTGTAATTTCTAGAGACATTGTGATTATTTTAAATGTTTAATATTCCAGAAAGATGCAAGAATTAAACATTTATTGAATTTATTTTATTATTATACATTTTAGTATTTCATTTCTCTTAAATTTCATTAGAATTGTTATACATCAGACTAGTGAATTGTTTTATATATAGACTTTTAGACACATTAGTAGGAATATGAAAGCTTAAAATGATAGATTCACAGCATTCCCAATTCATTTATTATAAGTGTGTATAGTATATAATCATATAAGTATGTAAATATGATCTTTTATTATATTTACCTATAGATGTAAGCTTTGCTTACACGTCTCTTATAATTCTATATTGAATGGCATATGTACTTTTACCAGTTTTATTCATTTTTATTGTGATATATGTGTTGTACATGTGATGAGACGTAAATAAAATATTTGAATTGAATTGAAATTTATTTAACTGTATGCTGCTGACTGGTGTATTTTCTAAGTACCATATTAGCCGAATAATTATAACTTATAAATTATAATACTGCCTCAAAAATGCTTTTATTTTTAATCCTCAAAAACTTTTTAATTTTGATGTTCAAGTATCTTCAAGGTTACTCATTGGCCAATTACTTAAACCATCTGATGCTTTTTGCCAATAAGTACAGATTAAGTGATTTAATATTTTGTATAGAAGTCAAAATACTACTTTATTTACATTTTTGCTACTTTTATGACAAATCATTTTACATTTATCGCTATTTTCTTCAGGTAAAAAATATCTAACAGTCTTTAAAATTATGATTTACACATCATAAAAAAATCGTGTCTGTCCCACCCCTTTCTAAATAAGTACCAACTAATTTATTTCTGATGCATAATGTGCCTTTAAAACGAAGACCAAAGTGCTTAAAATATGCAAATCTTGTATTAATGCGCTTGCATATTAAACGTTCACTTTCAGACGCTTTGACATTAATTACTTTTATAAAAAATGCTAACCAAATGCATGCGCATCAAAATGTTAGTGTGTACTTTAATTTTACTGCAAAAAAAGAAATGAAATAACTTTTCAGTTCATGGTTAAGGCAAATTTGAAATATGCATAGTATTGCTTAGGCTTTCCCTAATCTCTAATACTAGCCCCATGTTCACTAAGATTTAAGGATCAGGATCAAATATTCTCAATTGTTTATCCTTATAGATATAATATTGACTTGATAACGTTGGACTTGAAATAGATATTACTGAAGTTTTTAAATAGATTTACTGTTATTCATACAAGAATGGCAATTGATCCTTATTTTGGTCCGATTATTTTTGTATATATCAGAATAACCGATTCTGTAATAACAGAACAGAACAGAACAGAACAATGAAAGCAAGATTTAATACCATAAAACAGATAATGTGCAAAAACTACTGCTTTAAAAAATCTATGACACTGTGACATTATAACATCATAATTATATAATTTTAAAGAAAATTCACGACTCGGTAAACATTACTTTTCTCTGAATTTACCCTATCAGGATTCGCATACTTATAAAAATTGATAAAAAAATGACAAAAAATATCATATTCTTTTAAAGTAAGTAAACAGTTTTACATTTGCATTAAGTTTTATACTTACTAAAGAAAAATGAAATAATTTACATTGCAAAATAATTATTTGTGCAAACTGTTAAACATGGTATGCAGTTGATACTTTAGGTATATCAAATACTATGTTAATAAATCCAAGGTAACCTCCAGTTAAATATATACTTTTTATCAGTATACTAATATTTGTAGTAGATATTGCTATCAAAGTAAGACGACCATTGATATAATTAACCTTACAAATGACCTCGACCTTGCATTACTTATTGAATATCAAACCGAGAGAGGTATGTTTATGAAAAGATAGTATTGAAAGAACATTGAAAGGTCCGGCGGAAAAAAATCACACATAGAATTTTGATATTTGTTGAAAGTCCTGTCGGTCGAAATAAATTGTGATCAGGACAATTAAGCCATGGTCACAGTATATACAATTCATTAATTTATGTTGTCAGTTTTGTTATAGAAATCTTTTATATAAATATGTATGACTGTCCTGGAGATAAAGTTATGTCTCTGACAGTAAAATAATTAGTATTTCATTTGTCAAAGGGTAATATATAATAATAATAGGTATTCCAAGGGTAAACGGTTTGGGTATAATAGATAATTACGTTACACATATTACCTAACTTTGATACATATTATAAGGTTATTATACATTGTTGAGTACAATACTTATTCTATTGGACTTTCAAGAAATGACACGAGGCTAAATGGGATGTGATATGGATTTGATATGAATCATTTGGACTCTAGAAATAAAAAAGGAGGCTATAAGGGGTGCGATATGGATTTGATATGAACCGTTTGGGCTCTAGAAATGAAAAGTAGGCTTTAAGGGGTGCGATATGGATTTGATATGAACCGTTTGGGCTCTGGAAATGAAAACGAGGCTATAAGGGGTGCGATATGGATTTGATATCTGGAAATGTAACCGAGGCTATAAGGGGTGCGATATAGATTTGATATACATGTACAATGTAGATGCTTCGGCAAAATTGATAAGATTAAACATAATAATGATTTCTATTGTGCAAATTATGAAAGTACATCGCTTATAGGTAATAAGTTATCTTAAAAGTGTGACATACCCGAGCTAAACATGTTCTCTATTTATAAATCAGTTTTATCTACAGTAACCAAGATCACCTTAACCCATATATACATTTTGTCAAATTAGTTCAAACATAGATTAAAGGACATTATTTAGATTGGTATTTGAATCTAGTTTATGATAAAGGTATATGTACTGTTACAATATTACATACAAGGTTACATTATCTACATTATCATATATATCTACGAAAGACCAGTGGGGACATTTCAACTTCATGAATTTTCGATTTCATCTTCGTGAATTCACAATTTCAAATTCGTAAATTCACGTTTTCAACATACGGAAATCGCGATTTCCGCTTCTTGATTACGTGATTTCAAATTCACGAATTCACGATATCAAGTTTACGAATTTTAACTTTATGAATGATTGTTTTAAACTTTACGATTTCAACTTCATGTAGTGAAAATCGTGAATTCGTAAAATTGAAATCGTGAAAAGTGAATTTTCAATTGTGAATTCGCGAAGTCAAAATCGTGAATTCGTAATGTTAAATGAATTCGTGAAGTTGAAATCGAGAATTCGTGAAACTAAATGAATTCATGAAGTTGAATTCGTGAATTCCGTATATTGAAATCGGGAATTCATGAGGGTGAAATCGTGAATTCACGAAGATGAAATCGGGAATTCATGAAGTTGAAATGTCCCCGCCGGTCTTCCGTATTTATTGAACTAGATACTTCAACTTATGGTATATAAAGTCTGATATCATAACTTGATTGATAAAACTATCCCAGCTGGTCAATAGAAAGAAAATATGTATATATATATTTGCTTAAGAAATAGATAAGTTGACTTTTTATCAGTCATTTAAATATAAGCGACATATGGACGAGAATAAAATTAAACATGCTTAAGGAAACATGTTTGCGACAAACATGTATGGACGCGATTAAATAGTATACATACGTAAATATTGATTTCTGAGGTTTGATGCGCCTTTAAGTTTAACCAGAATGAATATCAAAGAAAATATTTGAGCTGCAGGCAAACGTCTTTGCATAGGTTATATCAAACGAATGAAAATTAAATCATTTGAGTTTCTATAAACACGTAAGATGATTAGCTTTGGTTAGCCAATAAAATCGCTTAACTTTGAATATTTCAATTACGTGAATTGTGACTAGAACCGTACTTATATCACTGTAAAATGGTAACGGTGTATGCATTAAAAGAAGGAATTTAAGAAGAATTTGATTTGATTGTAACATGTATGTCAGAATAATAGATACTAAAAGCGTAAATGTATTTGAGATAAGTTTACGATTAAATACTTAAAGATAACGCATTTCAGTAGATACGTTTATATGTATATTTCAAAGAGTACAATGAAATATTTGGCAAATGGACGATACGTGTTTTGAATAAGAAGTTGGATAAATGTGTTTGTTGATTGGATGTTTATATGTGTATTGACTGATGCTTCATACATGAGGTAAACTTTTGCAGTTTATTAAAAATAACTTGCAAATACATATTTATTTCTTAAACATACAATGCGTTAACATCTTTTCTAGTTTTCTTTCCTGTCTTATTAAATGAAAACTTTTGTTGCAAAACCGGGTTTATTTTTTTAAGTGAAGGTGGCTGGACTGACATATTGTACACACTTTTATAAGCATCACACTGTTCCGTTTTTAAACTCAAATACATGTATTCTAAATCTCATTCAGAACCATACAATTAACATTAGATTTTAATTTATTGATGACATAAATATTGAGTTCCAGACAAGTATCTTTCTTTTAATATTAAATCAACTTAGACGCATCAAGAAACAACATAAACATGGTTGCCAAACAAGCGCTTTTTAAAAAGGACGATAAGCAAGGCATTTGGTTGAATGAACTACTTTATGTAATAAAAACAGCTATCTTTCATTTAATGAAAGTTCGTTATCTCTTCTTTAATGTGGGTCAGCGTAAGTTATGAATATGTCCAATTTACAAGGTGATATAAATAATGACCTTGTCAGTTTCATTGTTTACTACAATATCATTGTTTACATTGCTGCTGCTGTTTTGACGGTTTATATTATTGCGACCAATGTTATGACGGTTAATAATACATCAAAAATGAAACAACAAAAGGCTTATTTTGAAACGTTGATAGAATAAACAAAAAAATCTTTTCAACAAAGTTGTATTCCTGAATATAAAAAGACTGGTACATTTAGTAATAGAAAGAGCATCGAAACATGAGTCCACCTGATTTGTTCGAAGAGGCACTCCAATTAAACCTATTTATGGGTATATGATTTTACTCTGACTCAGGGCAATAGAAAGGTATCCAAACTATGATACATCAATATTTGTATTATGTTTAAAAGATGTAAAAAGAGCAAGGCAAGAAAAGATCATTTAGTGCTATATTAAAATTTAATGACTTTTTAATCAAATTTTGAAATGTTAAGTAGCTATATTTAATTATTTTTTTCCATAAAATTTAAAAGACGGTAAAATTATGGTGTTGTCGATTATCGTATTTAATTTTTATTTGCTAGTCAGCGTTTGAAGCATTTAGTTTTCGTGAACGTGTAAGTTAGTCTAGACAAATGTCTTCCTTATAAGCAAATTTTGAAAGAGGAAAGAGTATATTTTTTCTTATGGAATCCAAAAGTTCCATTTATGTAACTTTAACTTTTGATAAAAAAGGACATACTTCTACAGTAAGAATTTTTTTCATTCACTTTACTTCAAAGGATAAATAAACTTTATCATTATAACAAAGAAACTGAAATTCTTTGTTAAATGAAACAGAAGAGTAAATCAAAGAGAAGCAAAGACAAATAAATTAAGATTTCCACTTTTAACTGATGTCGTAAAACACTTAGCGTTTAAAATCATTTGCGTAGGTTGCATTTTCAAATATTTTTATGAGACTAAAGCATGCCAAAGACATTGTAGCTCTGATTTATGAATAATTCACCGCCTTAACATCACCATCAATAGAGGAATATGCTGTATTTCTTCATTTCCAATCATGTTTTATAAATCTTTTATCACATGCTCGCATAAATAAACCATTCTTGTCGCTTTCCGTCCATTGTCGTCACTTTCCATACAATTTCGTCACTTTTCGTATATTTTCGTCACTTTCCGTACATTGTCGTCACTTTCCGACCAACTTCATGACCACATTTCGCGTAACCTCGTCACTTTCAGAAGAAAGTATTTAAAATTATACACATATTAAGAATTTCATGAAATTGCAGTTTCCTTGAACCGGTTTGATCCGAATAAAATACGGATATTAAAGGAGACTAATGGGAGATTTTTTATATACTTTTTTGAGCTCATTTCTCAAATGCATATACAATCGAAAGAGTTTCAAATATCATTAAAGCTGTCGTTACAATAGAATGAAAATAAACGCGTATTTGCTAACATGTGCGCACCTGGGAAAATATAGTATAACATCGTAAAACATTTTATTAATTCAGTCTTTCCCTACTTATACTGTGTGATTAATAAATATATTTATATCAAATTATATATTCATTTAATCATGTGCATAAACGAATAAAAATCGTCATAAAAAAAGTAAAAGAATATAATAAAAATCTGTCATTTTAAAGTAATATGTTGATGACGAAAGTTTTAACATTATGGTATTTCAAAGTTCAATTATGCCACTGTGTAAATACCATTTCAATCCATGCATCATTTTATTTTCCTTTTATTGTCTTTCATGTTTATATTTGATATATAATAATGCATCAAGCTATTATCTTAAAAGGGTAATATTTACATACTAGGTTTAAGGCATGACAATATGAGAGGATTCCGAATGAACGCTGACTGAAGAACGACTACCAGTTTACAGTTTATCGTAAAACGATACAGTATACTTGCTTTCATACTGTAAATTTACAAGTAGCGGGTCTGAAAAAGTTTATCATAATATTTGCATTCAAACCAATATTAAGTGTTCGCACAAGATATAAATACTCATGCTGAAAAGTGTAGAAGTTAAGTGTTAGATGTTTTTGTTACTAAAAAAATATATTTATTTGACAAGATGATATTTGATTATGGATTGTTTATTGGATTGCCTAAGCTTCACATGCACTTTGGAGTTCTTTTATTATGAATGGCTTATGCATACAGTAATATGCAACAGTTGGATTTACAAAAAGGTGAGGTTATTACATTATAGAATCAACAGCTATGACAGCAAGAACATGAGTTTAATGTGACAAATGTTAAATTAAACTTTTTATTTTTGAAAAAAATAGTGAAAAGTAAACATCTCTTTCTGAAATATTTTTTTAATTCAAATACTTCTTTTAAAATCATTTTATAACATAAAAATTTCAAAACCTTAGTCTATATTATGACCCGGTTACTAAACTATGTTGGACAGGGGTCGATGACTTTAAGCAAGTGGTCGCTCGTGTAGACAATTATGCACAGACGGCCACCTGGAGCCTCCCGCCTTAAGTTAGCTAGACAAGTCTAGTTTACAAATGATATACTATCTGTATCAATCATATCTACAGATAAGTCAATCATTAGAGGGTATTTACTTTAAATCAGTTAACTTAAAATTATATCAAAATGAGAACATATGTTGTATGATTAAGTAAGTCATAATGTTCGAAGTAGGAACAAGAGAAACTGATGTAAGGGGGTTGGGGTGGTTTTAACTCTGGTAAAATTTCTTTAACAAATTGCAGTAATTAAGTCATTTTGGTGGTTTATGTTATATATTTAACTGATGATAGTTACAATCGTAATTTCATAAATTGTCACATCATAATCAAAATGCAGACCACACTGTAACAAGTTCATCCTCTTAATTAAGATCACACCCAAATAAAATTATTTTCAAACATAAGACCTCCCGCAGTCGAATGAAAATCTTCCTAAATTTAAGACCCTCTATTCGAATAAAGATTTCCACAGATTCATAAGACTGGTATTTTGATACAGCTAGGTTGATTCTTTTATCTTACATTTTAATGTGAAAAATGTCCAAACCAGTCGCTACAGAAATAAATTAACGAATTATATAATGATAAAATTAGGTTACTGTACCGATTTCACAGTAGGTAAAAGTTTGGGTACTTGAAGTGTAACATACCCTCTTGGGTACATGATATTGTATCATCCAGAGAAAATTATAGTTTACACATAGTAACCATAGAAATAGAAATACAATATTCTATTGTTAAACATTAAGAAACGAATACCATAGCTGGTATAGAAAAAATGAATAAAAAGAAAAATCTAGGACAAAGTTTAAAAAATAGATAGTTTTTATTCACCTTCAATTTAAAAGTTTTTAGGCTTCCGTTAATTTTTGTTTTTAAAACAGTTACTATGAAAATATACCATAGGTGTAATAATATACCATAATTCTTTAATTTCTTTTTAACTCTCAAAATGATATGACGTTTTGAGAAATGTTTGTAAAATATGACCAGAATTTTGTATCTTCTAACAATTGTATACCATGGCTTTAGATCTATGACAACAATACAAAAAAGCTATTCTTTGCTTCTTAGTGTCAAGTTCTTGAGAAAAAAATAACGAATTGGAGTGATGGTCCGGTGTAGTGTATGTATTTTGATAATTTTGATAATTCTGCATCTTGTAAACATGATTTGTTTAACCTCGATTATGAAATGTCTGGAAAAAAGGAAGCATTAAAATCAGCAAAATTACACGAAAATTGCAGACTTGGTAACACTCCATCATATAATTTGAAAATAATGTCTCAGAATTTTACTGTGTAAATAGACACGTTTGATTGATTTGTAATCGTTTTTCATCATAAATTATGTGTGTACGCGTCTTTAAACTATTGTTTCTATTAGGTCAATGAACCTGCTTCTTGCTTTGCCTTTGTGCATTCCTGCATAAAACATGTTAAAACATTTCGATCTTCAAACGTTTATTGTTATATTGTGGTGATCTTCAAAAGATTTTTGTGATATTATGAACAGATCTTACAAAACAAACATCACCATATGTTGCATACTGTACGTATTTATAGTTACAATGTAGATATTTATATAGGTAACATAAGCTGATATTTCAAGATACGAGAGATCATGAAAAAGAAGTGAATTCCTTGAAAATTCATCGGCTTGTACACATTGTGAAATCATCCACCCCTCTGAGTAGAATTCGTCATTTGTTTTACACCAGTTATTGATATGTCTTCAATTTCAAATTCAAAAATTCAAAAATTCTGAAAGATTATAAATTTGCTAAGGTAGCGTCTCGTGTCAGTAAAACCTCTGTCTTCCTTACCCAGTTAGCTAAAGGAATGTCGGTGGTTCTACTTGGGTGCCCGTTCGTGTCTAAAATAATGCACGGAGTCGCACGTGAGGTCTTCATCCTCCAGTAAAGTTGGAAAGTCGCCTTATATTGTTGTTACTTTTTAAAATCTCCTCAGCTAGCCGACTTATAATTTAACCCTTACGACGCTTAGTAACTTAAATTTGTCTATGATATGCAGGCTTCATAATCTCTGATTCCCTTTCAAAATTCCATTTTATTTAGTTCCGCCCATTAATTTCTCGTCTAGGGCCCACGTTTTTTTTATCTGCCGTTTTTGAAAGAATGGCTTGAAAGTGTCACATTGAAGGTTCCATGTAAACCGCCGTATGCACGCATCTGCAGATTTTTCTTAATTCAAAATTATACCATTGTCATGTTTAAATGTTGAACTCTGCTTACGCCGGTGTAGCGAGGCATGGTCGGTAAGTTGCACTTTCCAGTATTTCCAGTACCGTCCATGAACAGACTCAATCAAACCGAGTCTGCAACATTTTCAATTTTGTCTTTTTTACGCGTTTTTTAGGGTTTCCATTTTTCTCTTACTACTGTGTCCGTATTTCATAAACCATTTATCATTTGATGGTACTTTTCAAAATAATTATGTATTTATCATGCATCAACGATACTTATGAAATTTAAAATGAAAAAAAAGATTTCATCGCCTGTTCGTTCATTTAAAAAGCATATAAAAATACCTTTTAGATGTCCGGTTAACCCTGAGGTACCAATAAAAACAATGACGCTATCTTTGCATAAAGACAAACATCTTGATGAACTTTTAAATGCTCAAGAACGGAAATGAATAATTAATGCGTTCATCAAAACCCGGTAACAATCCATGCATAATTTTACTACCTTTTTATTGTTGCATATCTTGATCTATTTCCACATTGATGCATCAAAGTTTGTGATGTGTACACTCGTGACAAGACTGGTTAAAACAGTGTGAAATAGCATGTTAACCTTTCCGTATTGCCAGTCAAGTTTTAAACTTGATAAGATGCACGTTAAGAAAAAACTACTAGGAGTAAATATAATTTCAAATATTTAAAGAAAACAATCAGAAATGTTATTTAAGGACTTTAATAAAGAAATTTAAAAAAAAAAACGTGTCTGAGTGCCCTTAAAAATACATGTTTATTGTCAAAATAATGGAATAAACTTCATGTTCCACTTTGGGTAAGAACATGTTTTTATAACTGATTAATAAAAGGTATTATGTATTTAAAAAAAAAGACGAGCGTGGAAAATTTAATAGCTGTACATTTTCTATTTTCATTCATTCATACAAAAAAAACAAAAACCAAAAAAACCTCGAAATTGTGCAATTATTTTACTTTTGTTGCTGTCTTTTAATTAATTAGCACACATCTCAGGTTTACGTCAGAATCACGAAATAAAAAAGATACATGAAAAATTAATACTTTTAAGTAAGAATTGTTTTTCATTCAATTAACTGATTTTCCATTAATAGATCTTTCTTCATTATGCGTTATTTGCAAACCAAGCGTCGTATTAACTGGTGACCCGTAAATGATTTATTTGTTAAACTGTCACTATTACTTACAACAATGTTGACTCTAGAAGCATTAATCTTGTCGCTTTTTCTATCGGGTGTGCTAGTTTATTATCTCTTATCAACACATCTCGTGCAAACAATTAAAAGTTATAAAACTTTCGATTCCTAATCATTAGGAAATTTCTGTTTTATTTTACTGTCATTGTCAGGTATTGATGTTGGTATTAAAATAAATATCTTATGACTATATTTAGTCTAGATAGGCATTTATAAAATTAAAATTGCCAGCCGTTCGACCAATTTAATGCAGTAAATGCTTTACTAATAAACACAAACCAATTTAGCGTTTTAAATTATTTTTATAAAACTGTCGATTTACTAAATTTATTAAATTTAGCCGATTTATTTACCAAAGTAAATGTGATATGATTTATATGAAAAAAATGTAATTCTATCGGACAAAAAATTATTTCAAACACTAATTTCTTTTTTTAAATTCATTGTAAAATAGAGAAAAACGGAAACCCTAAAGAACGTCCAAAACGACAAAATTTAAAATGTTGCAGGCTCGGTTTGTTTGAGCCTGTTTTTGGACAGTAATTGAAAGGCAAGTTACCGTTCACACCCCCTGGCACAGTCTTAAACAGAATTCGCATTTAGACATGAAAATGGAAAATTTTTGAATATAATAAGTGGATGTGTGAATTTTATCTACGTAAGTTAATTAGCATACTACATTTCTATGCAACAACAGCATTTAGACAAAAAAAATATACATGCATGATACTACATAAATATTTTCACTAAGGTACGACGCAACAAAATTTGAAACGACCGTCTTGCTATTGTACTTTTAAAATTAGTTTTATCTTTTATAAAATATTTATGTTTAAATAGCGTTTAAATCAACCATGAAAATGGAATAAAAATATCGGTTGTGTAGCGACCATGCATTTCTGTATTTATATAGCATATCATAGACTGTAAACTGTAACAGGATGTTTTCATTTGCCACTAGCACTCGGGGTATTACTGTAACTTTTTCAGAATCTCAAGGTTTATTGAATGATACTTTCGTTTAAGTACGGGAATTCCTGCGTGTATCAAGGTGTGGTTGTTTTGGTTGTCATGAACATAACCGCTTTATTATGATACCTAAATGCAAGACTAATTGTGGTGTTTTATTACCGCCTCGTGCATAATTATAGCCATTATGTCATAATTTCACCTTGAACTGCAAACCGAATTACTTGTTAAACAATGCGCATATTGATATATGCATTAATAAAGAGAAGAAACGAAAATATCAGGATACGGTCTTTTGGAGTCACTAAAATATAACATCAATATTATTATAATATTTCAATAATACATTAAAAAAGAAAATAGTTAAATGAATTTCTAAAAATTGTTTCACATAATATTATACAAAGCTCTACACGGAGTAAGTTTTAAAGTTGTGCTATTCTCAGTGATATCACTGATATATCTTATTCCTCTGGTATATCTAATAGAAGCAACAAGAAACATTACTTGACATGATCCTTTTTCTGAATCCTATTTAACTTCTTTAAATCGCACCTAAAATGACAAAAAGGACAGTTCGTCATATTATTTTAATAATAACATGGCCATTATATATTAATTGCAAATATATTATTGATAATTTATGATCAATTAGTGATAAAAGTAATGAAACTAAGTTGATGCTTTAATGACTTTAGAGTCGATGGATCAGATACATGTTGTTTTTTTCCCTATCATTTAACAAACAAGTTCTCGCAAATGGTTATCATTCATTATAATTATAAAGACACGTGTATGTAATGCCTCAGAAACATTATTAAGTTTTTTTTATTGTAGAAAGAGCAGACATGAGTTTTATATTGTTACAAAAATAACGTTACATGCTTATCACCTGACGAAGCAAGCGCTTCATATAACATTATTTGTCATAATACTAAATCTATACAAATTTACTAATTGCTAAAAAACTAAAGAAGTGAAACATGATTTAGGTAATTGACTAATTAGTAACATTTTGGAAACTATAACAGGTCACCAAAAGTAGAACGCTTTTGATAAATAAAAATAAAACCTTTTCAGAGGCATAATAGGTCTTTAAATATGATTTATATTCATTTTGCTAAGAATAGATTCTTTATATAAAGACATGAAGACAATTTATGTATGGCATGCAATTATTTGCTTTATTCGTTTGAAGGAATCAAATAGATGTGTGGGATGAAAAAATCGTAAATATTTCATTATTTCTTTTATTCATAATGAGGAATAAATTGTTCAACTGTATATTTAATGCAAAAATAACCATGACGGTTAGTTTCGATTAGGGCCTTAACAAATAAAATGAAGAACATGGAGATAGAAATAAATGCGGGTAAAATCTGCCTCTATGAATATATCATCATTTCTATTTTTGGCTCCTTCCCGATCATTTTTTTTGACACTTTGGTATTTTTTGAATTTAATTGGATATGCACTGGGATTTAGTTATTAAAGTGGGTTTCAGATTTTATTTTCTGTTAGAAAAACAATTCTGTGTTGTTTCAAACTAAGTATAACAGTAATTTTATCATGAAAAAGAGCATCGTATCACTGTTACGCCTTCTTCAAAACAGCGTTTCGAAAGCTATTTATAATGCATCAGTGACGTTCGTTTCTAAAAATATAAAATCGGGAAACGACTTGTCCGCTTTACTTATTTAAATCTAAAGGTCGGGCCGGTAGATTAGAGGTAACGCGGTGTTTCCTTATTGTTTATGAATTTTATCGCCGGCAAATTTTATTTTCATTTTTAATCCTTTTGATTTGGCAATTATATGAAACGATTTATCTTAAAATAACACATTTCATCTTTAGAAAAACTGAGGACCGCTTTAACTCACAATACATAACTTAAACTTTAAACTAATCTTATTTTCGTTACTCACGTTGTATCTGCTAATGTTGCGACTTATTGTTCGGTAATGTGTTGGGTTTAAGGTTAAGTCGTTTTCGTTTTTTTAAAAAAAACCTTAGTTCAATTCTTAAAAAGATATTTTAAAGTGATGCGACATTGATTAAAAATATCATCATCTCATATTTAAAGATAAAGCATTTAAACATCAAGATTATTTGGCTTCGTACATCATTTTAATTATTGCCGTTGTTTGCATCTGTTGGTATCTGAACAGTTTATTGCGCAGCTCAATGTCAAGTGACGCTTGTAAACACATTTAATCACGAAGGTCATGTCCGTTACTTACAGGCTTATCGTCGTCCATTACTTACAGGCTGGTCAACGCCGTAAATCTTTCAAATAAATTACAAGCATTCGTTTATTCTGACAGGAAAACTACAAAAGAATTCATAAAAGGTGAAGGAGTGCTTTGCTCAAAGAAACACTTTAAACAATTTATATGTTGTAAAGGTGGCCGTAATAACTTGCAGCAGTGAACAGGTTTTTTTTAAAAGCATTGCTTTATTTTATCATCACGTCATAGTCACACCATACACATAATTATATTCATGAAAATGGTACCGACACACAAAGGGTGAACTATGGGAAGCATTAATCACAACAAAATAACATGATTGGAGACTAGGTTTGATTGAGCCTGTTCTTGAAAGATACTAAAAAATATAACATCCCTCACGCCCCCTTACACCGGCTTGAGCGGACATCAATTTAATTTTCAATACTTAAAAATGCCAATGATCCCGAAGAATCAGAATAATATAACAACAATGAAGTCATATTAAATGTATTGTTCAAGAGTGTCAACTCGGCTTTAACAAACATTATTCGAATGACACTTTTGATTTAATTCTAACAATATGGCGCCTAAAAGTTAAGGAGGTTTTCGAAGGGCCCTAATGTTCTGAACTTACTTGTTTTAGTTTTTTACCATGCTTACATGTTATTGACATAAATTTCCATAATAAAGTAAATGATGCAAAACACATTTTATACTTTGATTTGTTATCATAAATTATATCGATATATTTCATTGTTTAAGGCATTCCTTGAAACTTGCAACGTTTTGTCATTTTAACAGTCATATCATTTCGAAAATAATTTAAATTGTTGATATTTGTGCAAATGCGGAATAAACTGCTGTTATATGATCACATTCAAAACATTTAGAAGGCAGATGAGACCAAGATTGAAGTTGTTACATTGTATTGTTGTATTTTTATGTCATTCAAAATGAACAAAGAAGCAATAAAGTTAAAACTTTGAAATGAAAATGAAGAGTAATATAACCGAAGTGAATATTTAATACGGGAAATATGACAAAGGAAATACTCATTTCTGGTTAATATAGTTTCACAATAGAGAAATATTTGATGCTAGGCACATCTTTTTTAAATAAAAAGAAACAATTGATATGCAAATATTGCTTTCTAAATTAAACAAAGAAATAAACTAAAAGCTCTTAATTTTGAAAATTATTTGCTCTTAAAATATAAATTTTTTGAAACGCTTGTATATCGACACATATTACGGATTTATTTAATAAGATCTGATATGATAATAGTCTTTTCCCTCTGATTTTCATGCAATAGTGTTATGTCTAAGTCTTTAGGTTAATTGTTAAAGTGCGCTTGAAGGCTGAATAAGAAACATAATAATAATATTATGTTGAATAATAATGTCTTGACTTTATTTTCTTATGTATATACATGTACATACATAATTTAATTGAATTTTTTTCTGCTGTTTTAATGCATATAAATTGTAAATTAAATAGAATGCAGCTTGTTTGATATTGAATTGATTTTGTTCTTTATCGACACGAGACTGAACGATAAATATTTTTTTTAAATCATGTATAATGATAAACCAGCTAGGGAAATAACATTTCGTTCAAACAAATCATTATCATTTTGTTTAAATGAAATAACATTTGAAAGCACAGATAATTTATTTTATTTAAAACACATTGATAAGTTGAAATTTGTTAGTTAGTCTTTATCGATTTTTTATTTCCTTTATAAAAAGCGAGTTCATTTGATATTACATTAATAATCATAATTCTGTTATGTCGTTTTAATAAAATCCATATTTATTCATTTTGTTTTATTTAAATAAAATTTAAATGAAATGTGACAACAAATAAATGTGTTTTATGTCATTTAAGAGGCTGCGTATATACTAAAATATAGTGATGTAAATATGATGTAATAAAAGCTATATGAAAAAAATACATAGAGGATATGCAAGTTTTTTTTTCTATAAAAACAGGATTTATTTTCACCGAGTGGTATGAAAATAAATATTTCACGAGTGGCGGTAGAAAAGAGTGAAATTTGATAATTTTCAAAGCACAAGATGAAAATAAATCCTGTATTTATAGAAAAAAACTTGAATTTTCTGTTTATTATATACGTTATACTCTTTTTTTGACATCACAGTTTAAAAGACTTTCCCATAAATTTTGTACTCTGGCTGAATTTAGCAGAAAGTAGTCCGGCAAGACACCAGTGAAAATACGGAAAATTTGTTTCACTGGAGTGAAAATACTGAAAATGAAAATGCGTATTTTATTTTATTAATATTTCTCAATGTGTCATAAGTATACAATAAAGAGTGACGCCTAAGTTTTTCTTTGTCACAACTATTTCAATGGCTACTGTAACAATGACTGTGTTGCTTTTAATGTCTTACCTATTTATTTTCACGAAAGTCAACTTTCAGATTGATATATTTCATTATGATTATTACAAGTCATTGATGCTACCGGATGACCAGGTCACAAAAGTTCACATATTTTACGATCCTAGCTCCAGGCTTTAGGTTAATACTTGATATACAGATTGGCTTTTAGTACTGTCAAAAAACGTGCAATTTAAACATCTGCTAGGATCATGCAAAGTCGGATATTGTAAATATACGGTTGATTAATGGCCAACCCCGCAGGTTGAATTTGTACGTGTAGTTTTTGACTTACTTTTTGGTACACTGATTTTGCCCTGATTTTGACTTTTTTGTCTTTTCTACATAAACTGATTTCAACAACACTAATTTAACCATTTAAGTAATTTAACATTTTCTCTTCTTTTCGTCAAATGAAAATACTTTGATTTAAAATTTTCTGACAGTATATTTCGCATTAGCTTTCCTCAACAGTGTTTATTTAACAATAATTCATTAATTTTAAAGTCGAAGCTATTTGGATAAATACTACGCATGATAAATTATAACTGGTTCGACGACTAAATTAATCGCTGATAAGCAAAGATTAAACGTCTTAAAAGGCAGCAAAGCAAAGGTTTGTCCTTCTGAACTGTTTTATTCATCTTTTTTATTAGCGTCTATCTACATGTTTTACTTAAGCTTCGCGTCTATTTGGACATACCGCGCGCGTATCACAATGGCTAAGGCGGTGCTTATACTGGAAAAAAATGAACGCCTTTTACCGGCTAAGGCGTCGCGTATACGGAAAACAATTAAACGCCTTACACCGGCTAGGCGGTGCTTTTACGGAAAATAATTAAACGCTTCACACCGGCTAAGGCGGTGCTTATACTGAAAATAATTAAACGCTTTACACCGGCTAAGGCGGTACTTATACGACAATTAATTAAACGCTTTACACCGGCTAAGGCGGTGCTTTAACGGAAAATAATTAAACGCTTTACACCGGCTAAGGCGATGCTTATATGGAAAATAATTAAACGCTTTACAACGGCTAAGGCGGTGCTTATACGGAAAATAGTTAAACGCTTTACACCGGCTAAGGCGTGCTTATACGGAAAACAATTAAACGCTTTACACCGGCTAAGGCGGTGCTTATAAGGAAAACAATTAAATGCCTTACACCGCTACACTTGGTAGCCTTAGCTATTTAAATCGCTTAATTTATCAACGTTCATTCTAGCGCTTTGCTATTATTTAGCATTATTTAAATGACCTTCAAAACTATAAATGTTCTTATGACGTAAATTAAGACAAGTGAATAATGATGCTCGTATAAAAGGATATTTATAAAACTTAAATGACTGTCATGTTGAGTTTATTTTTAAATATGATTTAGATGACATTCTTTTTAGCATATTCATGTATTTAATGACTATTAATTAAGAGATTGTTTTGTAGACCTATTCAAAGGCTATTTTGATGCATTTTTGTTATTAACAGGGGATAACATATAGAGATATTACCATTTCAAAGTGATTCATTGCCTTTTACGTACAAAACGAGTAATTTCCAAAACAAAAGTATGCTTTTTAATTTTGCATCTAAACGAGGAAATGATTATGATGATTATATCTATTCGCAGAACAAAGTTCATACTGTCTGACCAGATATCACAAATCTTATGTAAATTTGATTGATCTACATTCAATGTTAAGATCAAGTTATACAAATACAAAGGTCTGATATACAACAGATGGTTTGATTAAATGCAATATTTAACAGTATTTAACATTTTTTTATTTTGCGGTGTTGGACAACTTATTTTTTCATTTATTTTACATCATTACTATTTATTTTAAACTATAAATAACTTAATTATAAGGTTGAATGAAGTTGACCTTTACAACTCTTTTTCATAAGTGGATTTTAGTTTATGGTTTACTAGGCAATAAACAACATTCTGTTGGTCGCATATGTCTTTGGCGGTAAACATTTTTGTCTTGTTCACCTCTAAAGGTTTACGTAGGCAATATACAACTTACTGTTTGTCGCTTATGTCTTTGGTGGTAAACATATATTTGTCTTGTTTACCTCTAAAGGTTTACGTAGGCAAAAAACAAATTTCTGTTGGTCGCTTATGTCTTTGGCGGTAAACATCTTTGTCTTGTTCACCTCTGAAGGTTTACGTAGGCAATATACAAATTCCTGTTGGTCGCTTATGTCTTTGGTGGTAAACATATATTTGTCTTGTTTACCTTTAAAGGTTTACGTAGGCAATAAACAACTTTCTGTTGGTCGCTTATGTCTTTGGCGGTTAACAATTTTGTCTTGTTCACCTCTAAAGGTTTACGTAGGTGATAAACAACTTTCTGTTGGTCGCTTATGTCTTTGGCGGTAAACATTTTGTATTTGGTTGACAAGTAGATCACTTGTTGAGATTCTAATTTACTTTATAGATATATGATACTTAAATAGACATGGTATGGTAAATAGGAGATATCATGTAATATTCATATTTTCTCCAGAGTCTGATCTGTATGAGCTTGCTATTTCCTCCATAAGAAATTTGTTAATCAAACACCCTCCTACAGAAATTGTAAATCAAACACCCTTCTATAGAAACTGTTTACAAAATTATGAAAAATGTATGCAAGATCGCGATTAAATTACATTATCAGTTGAAAACAGGAAGTAAGTTTTCAATTGCAAGGATAATATGTTAATTGATGGACTATATATTTAAATGTTTAGAAAAACAAGAATGTTATGTAAAAACCTAATATCTAGCCAAACAAAAACAGCCGGAAACATTCTTCAATGTGATTGGCAAGTGCTCTCCATCCAGATTCTGATATACAGATGAACAAATAAAACGGCAATTAAGAAAAAGGTAGTTTGGCATTTGGGCCCAATTTATAATAAGCACATTGAGAAAAAAATGAGCTCTCCTTGTGTTTCTTCCCTTCATTAACTTTTTTCTAAGATGTTTACAATGTCTACACGCTTCGTGTTTTCCCAATTACATTAATGATACATTTGAGTGACATTTGCTTAATCAGCATATGTATAAAACCGGTCAGTAACCTTGTAAAGAGGTCATATCATCATTAAACATTACATAGGCAGTTTCAATTTATAACTTTGACTTACTTCTTTGAAGATACCGACGATTACAATATCAAGTTAATTTTATACTCAAAATTATCTTTTGATAAATGGTATGGTCATTTAATTAGAAGGGTTTTTTAACCGACAGGCTCTTATGCACCAGTAATGCTATTATTTTTTCCCTCAAAATCTTTATTTTATTTATAGTTCCTAGCTACAGTTTCCTTAAAATTATCATTTACCATATATATTAACTATCTTTGCTTCTTTTGCTCTGTTGGCAATTGTTATTATTATAGTGAATTAGTATTTTGTATGGAAATTAAAATACTACTTTGTTTACATTTTGGTACCTTTGCAACATATTATTGCGCATTCTTCTTCTGCTGTTCAACATCTAACATACCCTAAATCCTTTATTAATACATAACAAAACACATTTTGACGTTTCTAAAGAATTAAATAGATATGGATTTCTGAGAAATAGTGTGCCTTTAAATATTGCACGGAAATTTAAATTCAATTCAAGTCCGGTATTTCACGTTCACATATAGTTTGCATAACTATGGTCTGTATCTTTAAACAAAATCTCTAAATACATACTAACAGATTGACTTAAATCTTTCCAAATCGATTTCTTTAAAACAATTATATAGGTTAATTGATTAACGCGTTTTAATTCATAATTTCATAATCATTTTCCCTATTTTTGTAACAGACTGTTATATTACTTGTTGTTGTATTTGACTAATATATTGTGATGGTTTTAAGTTTTATCAATAATTAAATTTTAATTTGAAAATCCAGTCATGCCATCAGCGGTGAAGGACAAGTGGTTAAAAATCAGCGACCTAAACCACACTGCCACTGACGCCCTTATGGATTTCAGTAACATTGTATACTGGCACAAAATAAAGCCATGATATGTAAAATTCTGTGGATGTTTCAAAATTCATACCTTTACCAGTTCATGTTAAGTGTTGAATTCTGCTTAAGTCGGTGCTGGAGGGGGGGGGGGGGCGTGGATTGTACCTTGCATTCACCACAACCGTCCATGAACAGGCTTAATCAAACCGAGCGTGCAGCATTATCAATTTTGATGTGTTTGGCTTGTTTTTAGGAATTTCGTTTTTCTTAATTTTATTTTGCACATAAAAGCTTAAATGATATTGTTATCTAATAAATTACCATTCATGCAAGGGTACGTTTATTATGTGTATATTAAATGTATGCATTCTCATGAATAAAAGTCCTTATCAGTTGAAATAACAGGAAGTTAGTTTTAAATTGCACGTATATATTATTTAAAGTTTGCAGCTAAATTATAATGTTAAATAATACTAAAGCGTAACTGAAATTTTAGATTTGCTATCTTAGTCGAGACCGGAAATAGGTTGATTAATTTACACTGAAAACACCATTTTTGTCGTAAACTATGAATATGACACTCTGAAGTTGGTGTAGGTAATAATGAATGAGACCTCTTGATGCATTTTGTGGTGCATATCCTCGACAAAATGAAATCTGATATTTATTTCTGTTATTTTTAACCGATGAAAGGTCATTCCTTAAAATGTGACGTTGTTTAAAATAGATTGTAATACACGGAATTTGGCTTGTTTTTTAACTTTTGGTATATCTGAACGTGTAAGTTTATAATATTAACGCCCTTAACTTAAGCCGGTGCAACTTGGTGTGCTATTAACATAAAACATATCATGTGGCATTTGGGTTTTGTTTGTCGGCCTTAAAACAGTTCTCTCTTTTTCGTTAATATATAAATGATGACTAGATATTTTAAACGAAATCGCAAAATTGTATCATTAAAATTTAAACGAAACTGTGTTAAAGTATATTTTCATTTAAAACGCACATGAATCCTTATGAACTGAATTAACGCTGGGAACAAAATTAAAGCGGCCTTCGGCTTTTCTAAAGGTTAAATATGTTATTTTCAGATAAATCGTTTCATATAATTGTCAAATAAAAAAATCAGGTGGAAAATGAAATCTGTCATCGATAAAATACATGAACAATAAGGAAAGCCCTCGATACCTCTAATCTACCGGTCCGCTCTCTATATGTAAATTAATGAAACTACACTTTCTATTTTTAGAAACGAACGTCACTGATGCGCTATAAATAGCTCTCGGGGACGTTGTTTTGAAGAAGTTTTGACAGTGATATTATGTACTTTTCCAAAATAAATTTATTGACATACTTATTTGAAAACAACACTGAATTTAAAGTGTTTTTACAACAAAAAATAAAACTGAAAGCCGCTTTAAAACAACCTTTATGGATTTCAAAATATGTATTATTATTGTCATAAACATTTTACTACAGAAGCATTGCGCGATGATACATTAAGTAACATAACATAAAACACGGATATTTTATGTACCTGCATAAATGCATTTAATTCAAGTTATGTAAATATATAATTGAAAAAAAAAACCCTATAGTTCAGTCGCAAGTATGTGGTAGATGTGAATAACCGTAACTAAAACCTTAACTTAACTATTAATGTCATAATAAATTATTTCATCAAAGTCACAATCTAGATTATATTAACTTACTTAAACTATAGATCTTATCACAAAATTTTAGAAAAACATCAACACTTTTTTTATATTAAAATATCTGTTTTGTGAAACAATTCAATTCATTTAGAAATTGCAATTTCAGACCTTTAAATGTCTTGCTTTTTTCAAATCTGATAAATTGTTGTATTTGTCTGGTTCTTCGGGATCATTGATTTTAGCACATTTACGTGTTGAAAATTGAGAACCGCTCAAGCCGGTGTTAGAAGGCGCGTAGGGACTCAATCAAACCGAGTCTGCCATTTTCATATAATTTTGTACATAAATTCGATCGATTTTTATAATTTTTATAGGCCTTGGCCAAAAATAATTCTGAATTACTGAATGAGTGCATATTTTATATAGTTGTCAAATATATAAAATGATTGCAATAAACGTCATGGACAGAGAGTAAAAAATAAAGAACGATAATACATTTTCATCTTTAAACAATTAAAATATATATTAGTATGCAAATCTGGAGAAAGAGTGATCCCTTGGAAGCTTAGATTGTTAAAAAATGAGTAAGGCTCAAGTCGGTGCTTGGGCGGGTGAGGGATGATATCCTTTTTCATATGCTTCGTGTACAGACTCTGCAGAGTCTGCAATTTTCACGTAATTTTGTTGTGATTAGAGCTTCCGAGGGATCACACTTTATCCAGGTTTTATCCGTTACGGTGTATGATTTTCCAGGAACCAGTAGCCAATATCAATAACAATATTTATGTATATAATAACAATAAAAAGCCATTCATATTTGTACGTGCGCATGTTAAATTTATTTTGCTAAGTGAATTTGTCATATATTATCTTTTTAAGAAACGTTGTTTTCATTTTATTTCAGAAAATGTATGGAATGATAAATCATCTGCCTAAATATGTGACATGAGATTAATCCACAAGTGGTGCGACACATTCAACTTACCTTTTTTAAAGTAGTCTACATAAATAACATAAAAATGTACATGAACAATGTAAATTTCACGGCTGGCGTAGAGGAATCTACCACTTTAGAGAAGTTAGTGCCCTTGGACGACAGTGGTGTGACATTAGTAGAGGAGAACAACAAGTATGCTTATGGTGCAATGGAGTTGCCAAAGGATTATATTTTGGATTACAAGGAATATAGAAATGTTCTTGAGGCGTGCAATTCTTCTATAAACAAAACCCCATTTCCTTCAGATGGTACGTAGAAAAAATGATTTACTTTTAGAGGGCGTTTCACTATAATATGTGTTTATTCAGACATGTTTTATTCAAATTGAGTTGAAGTTATTTAAAATGTCTATTTGTACCATCATATTACCGAAACGTTAAAATGCTTCTGTAATGAAATTGTAATACAGACTTTAGTATTGACATCAATAAGATTGATTATTGATGTCACAATAGTATGAATTATTTTTCTTTTAAGAATAAGCAAAATATTTGTGTGCACGAGAAGGGATGAGACAGGGACTCGCGGGTTTGGTTGGAAAAAAAGAGTTTAAAGACGTAGAAATATTGAAAATTGATATTTTTCAAAAGAAGTTTCAGCTTCCAGTATATTATATTAGTTAACCCTATGTTGGTTCAACTTATGCAAAATATGAACAACCAGTAGCAAATACGTTTGCCAACTTGCCGTATCATTAACGCATCTAAACGAAAAGGAAAACTAAACCATTTTTTTCTGACCTTGAAATAACCTTCGTGTGTAATTCTATGTTCACGTGGCATAGATACTGTTTAGACCAACAACAAAAACAAAAAAAAATCATTTTTATGAACAATTAGTTATACATAAAGCAACATCAGGGGTCAAAACAATCTCACCTGATGGAGAGACTACAGTTATTTGAACCAATTTAGTCGCCACTTACGATCACACAAGGCAAAACTGATGCATAAACCATTAAAGGCAACTTCTCAGCCACAAGGAGGATAAATATTTCAATTTATGCTGACCTTATGCACACATGGCGGGTAATAATATGTAAATTATACAACCTTCATGCAAATGACATTTAATTGTAATGAAATGTCATGTTTGTTTAAAACGCCGTTAAAATGCAACACAATATACGTCTGGTCAATTTTTAAACTTATTATTATTAATTGTGCTGCATTTCGTTAAAATAAATGCATTTGTATAAGAGATAATACATCATGTTGAATAGAGATTAATACTTGCTTGTTGCTCTTCCTTATCCGATAATAGTTCTAAATTGTCTTTAATGTCGTGAAGGTTAAAGCAACGTTGTCAATATGTATTCGAGGAGGCAAGCAACATATTTGATAACGGCATTAAGACATTGCATCTTATTTTGGTTTTCGCCCTTCAAGGTTCTTATCACTCAGCAAATATCTGTCAAGGGATCGAAACTTTTGCGTTTGACACCTGTACATCATAAGTTTCATGTAAATCATTACGTCTGTACAAGAACAGAAACGCAAAACATTGTAGCCGGTTTCTTTCTGTGGACGCAGGCAGCGAATGCTATTCAATTTGGTTTTAAAAAAGAGAAAGTTAGAACTGAAATGCTGAATAAAATCATTAATTGTTTTGTAGTTATGCTAGCCTGTTCAGATAATTGTTTGCTTGGTGCCCTGCTAAGAACCTACCATATCGATGGTTCTGTGGTGACTCTGAGTTATGTCGAGCCTGCGTTTTGTTACCGTTTCCTTGCTTTGTTGGTCTTTGTTGTCAGAAGTGGTGCCAATAACTCTTTTTGTACGCATGTTACAATAAGATTACTTTACAAAGAAATTTGTTGAATATCTAAAAGATCCAGTATATGTTTAAACAATACATAATGGTATGTGCCGTTCAGATGCGTATTTTGCAACTTGACTGTAGAGCCTTCAAATTGTTCAGTTGATCATGCAAGAATAAACGTATGTGAATAATACATGTAATATTATAAAAATTGCAATAACACGTCAGAAACGTATTCTGATGATCTTGTAAGAAAACAAGAAGCGTCTTCGTCGGACGTAGGTACCGGTGAGTCAAATTTTATAAAAAGAAATCCCCAAAGATAGCACAACGTGTCAAAATTTAAAATGTTGCATACTTGTTTGATTGAGCCTGTTGATGGACTGTATTTGTAATTGCAAGCTACCGACCACGCTTCCTATCACTAGCTTATGCAAAATTCAACATTAAACATGTACTGGTAAAATTTTGAATTTTGAAACATCCGCAGATATACAACAGTTGGTGATTCTGCTTATTCTTTAATTTTCCAAATTTTGTTGCAACATTTTAGCTACCAGTTGAAAAAGGATCTTATTCCTGTCAGTGACCTTAATTATTTTGGATGTTGGTAAAGATAACAGCTATAACTGTCAGTAAAATTCATGTCAGGTTTAGATGTTAAAGTAGTTTTTGAATAATGTAATGACAAGATGACGACTGATTTACACATTCCAAAGTGAAATATAACATAGTTTTATCCTACATGTTTATAACTTATGCAAAAACGAGCAAGTTAAAAATAATTGAATAAGTCAAGGGCTCATACACATTCTTTTATTTAAAGTTTAGATTGTATCTATATATGATGAACATAGTTGCAGCTGTTTTCAAATTTTACCATTCCGTGTTAAATGTTGAATTTTGCTAAAGACGGTGCTAGGGGGCGTGGAAGGTATTTTGAGGCTTCCAGTACCGTTTATGAACGGCTCAGTGAATCGAGCCTGCAACATTATCAGTTTTGTCGACTTTCGGACGTTCATTATGGATCGTAATTCTCTCTATTTTATGAGGTATTCTTCGGAAAGCGATTAAAATGGTTATTATTTGATCAATTTATTGATTATTGTTACAATCAGCACCTTGCATCAAGCGAACAAATATCTCAACCTTCGTTTCTTTATTTTGCACGGTTTTATATCGCTTTACATAATACAACATTACATTGCATTGCATATAATTTCATTTATAATGCGTTCCAGAATAAAAAAGGAAATTCCAGATGTCCTTTTTCCGGGGGTCGACCTAAAGCCACTTTTTCGACAACAAATTTACATGCCCAGAGAGAGATAGAGTGTTCGCTGACACTTAGAGGAATAATTCCCCTATCTTTAATACCTCATACGAAACGCTTGGTACCTGTCCGTTCTGTGGATAATATTCAATTACCTTTTATACGAGTTTATTTTCTTACGATTATGTTGGAAAATCGTTTTTCGGGGCTATTTGATGAATACATATAGAAGAAGATTTTGCTTGCTTTTAAATGGGTCAATATTATTGTCATTTGTGCGGATTACAAAAGCCGTTTTAATTAATTGTAGACGTCCAATGTATTTCTTAAATATAAAAAAGGAAGGTTAAATAATAACGGAAATGTCTGTTAATTTTCGACACATGTTTTCATACTTTTATTTGACAATATAAAGAAGAAACACAAAAAATACACCCAATAATAATTACATTCAATAAATTATATAATAATGGTTTAAATAAAACTGTTGACATTTATCTGTAAACTATTTCAACTTATTTT